>NC_045736.1:13931206-14013706 GCF_008692095.1 Etheostoma spectabile
TTTTTTCTCATAATATGGGCCCTTTAAAAATGCCTCTCTCTATAGGGATCCTTTCCATAATGTTGTCAGACACTCATAATAACAATCTGACTTGTTATCTCCTTTTCAATATAGTATACTATGACTTTTTCCCCACATACCTGTAGTATGAATTTTCAACATGCTACACCATGACTTTTCTGTTATTTTGCTTAACATATTCCACTTTTATTTAATATATTATTGGTCATTTAAAAAAAAAATTTTATGTGATACTTTTTATTGTACAATGAAGAAATTGCAATTTTTTCTCACTACACACAGACATACGTACACATGCTCAGGACCTGTACATGCACAAACGGAGGGGGCTGGGACTGCTCCAAGCAGTTAGGGGTTCAGTGACTTGCTCCAGGGCCCAGGAGGTGAACCTTTCCAGTTTCCTGTCATACCTAGAAACCATGACGTCATCCTCAAATTCCTCATCCTCAATTCATTACCTTTCATCTTTTCTATCTGACACCAGGTTAATTCCTCGATGTCTGCCTGGGAATCCCGTCGCCAGGTGTTCTTTGGCCAGACTCCTTCCTCCTCACATGCAGGTCCCATGTCAGAGCTCGTCTGGTGGTGTTTGACACCGTTTTTTGTATTTTTGTGCCTGATCCATCTTCATTTTCTTTCCCCAATTTGGTCTGCTGCTGATACTAGTCGTGTCCTCCTCGTCCACAGGTTGTTGTTGCTGATCTTGTCTGGCCAGTGGACATTAAGAATTCTTCTTAGACAGTTATTGATGAAGGTTTGCACTTTATTGATTGTGGGCTTGGTCATTCTCCGGGTCTCAGCACACCATAAAGCAGCATTGATTTTACAGTGGAGTTGAAGATTCTCATTGTTGTTTGTTGTTGTATTACTAGAGCGCCGGATGTTCTTGAGCTGTGAAGCTCAAACTCAGCTCTCTTTATCATAAGTCTTGTATCTTTTGTAACATTGTGTTTTATGGTGGTGCTGCAAGAACACTCCAGTTTAAATCTCAGTGAGGCCTTTTTATGGTTAAAAAAAGTCGTATATAACCCTAACCACATGCACTTTGTACAACCATTGCCCAACCTGAACCTCCCTACGACTTTTGTGCAGTACAACATGACCCTGTTTAGATTTTGAAAAAATGATCAGTAAACATAAAACCGACAAATACATACATTTCCTCTAAAACTAATGTGGGGAAATTTGTTGTAGTGTTTTTTTAGGATGTTTTTGGAGGTTAGGAGATAACCACTCACTACAGAAGTGAGTTATGTGGGTCCCACAGAAAGTGGGTTTGGCAGTCTTAGCAACCAAATCGCACCCAAAAAAACGTTTTCTCAGTTACCTCAAGTGGTGTCTATCCACAGTTTGGTTTTTTTTTACTCAGTTTTAAACACATCTGTCTCTGAAATATTTTTGCCCCCACCATATCCGTACTTGTGAGACATGCCTTTAATTTTTTTCTTTCTTTGTAAGCCTGCAATCATTGGAATCAGCGTTTTATGTCAAAAGATAAAGCCTCTAACCAGCAATCAACAGCTTTGTGCTGAGTGAATAGTGGGTCATTATGTCAAACATCAGTCTGATATTCACACATGGCAGACCACAAAATGGCTTAATTAGCCAGTCAGACCGGAAAAATTAACTGAGCTGTGTATTAAATTATTTAAATTAAAGTTTTCATGCTGACAGCTGCCATTCTTAGTAATACCAGTCAATTCGGGACACTGCACATCCATTACATGTTTGCAAGAGCAGCCTTGAACGTACACTGGAAATTTCCATTGCACTCCATTATAGAAAGACTACCAGCTGAGATCAGTTGCATTTTTTTTTTTTTTTAACCAGAGCAGATTACATTATGTGCTTTCATAATTGCAAAATGGTTCTCCAATGTTACTTTTTTTTTAATTAGATTAGATTAGTAAACATAATGAGCCTTTGGAACATTGCATGAATGGTTGCTGATAATGGGCAATGTAGATATTACATTAAAGATCAGCCCCCCCCTCAGATCAGCTGGTAATCTATAATGGAGTGGTATGGAAATTTGTAAGTGACCCCATACTTTTGACCGTTAGTGTAAGCGACTTTGTATTCCTTTGTTCAGCAACTTTATTCTCACATTCTACTACATTAAAAAAGACTTTTTTACCAAAACAGCCGGATATCACACAGCAGCTTTTTTACAAGCTCAACTCAAGACTAATGACACATAGTGTCCATTTAGAAGTGTCGTACATCAACATCAGCATCTTAACAATGAAATCAAGTTGTATAACATCTTTGTAGCTTGGTATAATATTTGCTTGTACAGTTTTAGCTTCATGAAAATCCCATATTTCTAGATCCTAACAAACACACCGTCCGATACAAAAACACCTGCAGTGTAATAGTGTCAAAATTGGTATTGTTCCAAATGAAGCCCAGCTTTTTTAAAATCTACATCCAGGCACTTTTTTTAGGCCTGCGGTGTTGGATGTGCTTGGAGCCCTGGAGATGAGACAGTGCAGGAGGAGGAAAATAAATGTATTCCTTCACAAGAGATGCTGTGTGTGAGTGTGAGATTTGAGTTTGAAAAAACATCAGCTCAGAATGATCAATCAAAGAGACGCAAATAAATTACTAGAAATTAAGAGTAGAAGTGTGTGTGTGTGTGGTGTGTGTGTGTGTGTGTGGGTGGGTGGGTGGGTGGGTGGTGTGTGTGTGTGTGTGTGTGTGTGTGTGTGTGTGTGTGTGTGTGTGTGTGTGTGTGTTTCCCTAACAGATGACTAGAAAGAAAGTGAATGGTGTGTAAATGTGTTTTGCTCCTCTGGTCTGACTGCGCTCAACAACTGTCAGCTCAACATCAATCACCTGCTTACACACTGCACACACACTGCACACACACAAAACGCATACACACAACTGTGTGTGTTTGAACATCCACAGCCGTTTGACACCTCTGGTGTTCTGAACAGTCTAAAAACAGACAAACAGATGATTAACTATGAACACACACACAGACACACACACACACACACACACACACACACACACACACACACACACGTTTGCACAATATACTTCAAGCACTTGATAACCTCGGAAAATGAATTTCCTAACCTTGTAATAATCTACAAGAACACAACACACACACACACACACACACACACACACACACACACACACACACACACACACACACACACACACACACAGTGAGGACATCCATCATGATTGTCTGGTTGTGGTTTTCTAAGTGTTGTTTTCTGAGGAATAATGCAGACTGTAACCAGACAGCACCTCTTGCCTTATGCCCTGAGATTTCTCATTATTCTGTCTCTGGTTGTTGTTTTCGATTGTATAAATGTTGTTTTTGAAGTAGTTACAATATTAATTACATTAATTATTAATAATAATTAATAATAGTAGGCTACATCATACACATATAGCACTTTTCAATGATGTCGAAGAGGCTTTACACACTGAAGAATATATATATATATATATATATATATATATATATATGCTTAAAGACATTATACAAGAGTATCCAAAGCTGCAGAGACTTGCTTATTTCACCATTCTACAATCTATTTATTTTATTCTTAGGAGACCGCTGTTCATGTGTAAAACCAAAAGTATAATTTTAATTTACAGTTAGAAAAGTCCGTAGAAATATGGGATGATATACTGTGTTAATATGAAGGAATTTTCTGTAATGATTTTTTACCCGCCTGTTCCCAAACCCCTCATCAGCTCCCCAGGATATAGACAGGCCCGCCCTCCGCTCTCTATTTCTGAAGGCAGAAAAATCTACACTTTATTAGTGGTATGATGCTCCAGGTTTTTGGTTCATGTGCTTATTTAACAGCCAACTGTTCAGCTGTAGAAACTGACTTACTTAGATATCAGTTCCAGTCTAAGTTAGAGTCCCAATTATTATTTTGGATTTGCACTGCATGCTTCAGTTAGTCAACTGACTGTTCTCTTATCACTTAACCCTTGTGTTGTCTCCACTTTGACTCGAGACTTATTTCGGGTTTTAAAATCAATTCTGAAATAAAACTTTACTTCATAATCTATTGACAAATATTGTCTTTATCTCAATTTCAAACAATTGAGATAACACATGTGTTTAGGGAATGCAATCAGTCTCTACTAGAACACAATTAAAAATGGAAGTGGGATTCGTTTTATAATTCATGTTAAAAATCCACTATGTGATCATTTTTATCTTCAAAAAAACATACGAGGTTATATTCAGAATAATTTTCTGAACTGAGTCAGGAATACATGTTTATCATCAGGGAAAATAAGGTAAGGCCGTTGATCTTCAGGTAGAAAAAAAATGTAACTTGAACCATTTTTCTCCTTGTAAAAAATGTAAATTTGACCCAAATACCCAAATACAACATTAGATGTGTTGTTTAGACTGTTTCCTCCTTCTTCCAGTTTTTACCCTGTAGGGCTGTAGTCAAGACCACCTTTGTCGAGTCCTAGACCAGTGCATGACCAGGACTAGTCGAGTCCAAGTCAAGACCGAGTCCAAAGAGGTTTGAGTCCGAGTCAAGACCGAGTCCAGGACAGAAAAAAAAGGTCTTATGCATGACTGTATCGAGACAATACTTTTCGGTTTCACTTTCACTCCAATGTTATTATCAACATAATAAAGACACCTGGACTCGGTCCAGACCAAAAGCCATATTTGGCAAGACCAGTGGCCGAGACCGAGACAAGTCCAAGACCATAGAAAAACGGTCTCGAGGCCAGACTTGAGTCCAAGACCGGACTCGAGTACCACAGTCCTGGCCTGTGCCATGCTATGCTAATCACATCCTTACTCCAGCTCTGTATTTACGCTAAAGCTGTCAACGCTGTTGTATAGTCCATAAAAATATAGATGATAGATGATGGACGGGACGTTTTCCCCACTGAAGCGAAGTTGTTTTCTCCACTCATGCACGTTTTCATAAATTACAAAGCATAAGACGACTCATAGCAGTTATAATCCTGTTATGAAGTTAAAGGAAATAAAGAAATACAGAAAGCCACTGCCCCGCTGCTGTCTAAAGCTGAGTGTGCATCCTTACTTTTTTCATCGTGTCTTTATTCACAGCGGTGAGAAATCCCCAAAAACTTTTTTTTCCTACATCGCCAAAAATCCAAGGAGTCAGAATATCCAAGGCATTTTATCCGAAACGAGGCGTTGGCCTCACAGTCTTGTAGTTTCTGGCCGACTTTCAACTAAAAAGAGGTAAACAGTTCACCATTTCTGGGCTTTGCATGCCTCTCTCCCTCTGTTTTTTTTTTTTTTTTTTTTTATATTGAAGAATGTGGACATACAGTAAAAAAAACAACATCTTCTGGACATCTTAACCCTTGTGTTGTCTTCCCGTCAGAATTGAAAATCAACACTTTTGTTGACGCTTTTTATCAATGTTTTTAACTTTTTATTACGTTTTTTGTCCCTTTTTTTCAACATTTTTGATGCTTTTTTTCAATGTTTGTCCCTTTTTTTAATGTTTGTCCCTTTTTTTAATGTTTGTCACTTTTTTTACAATTTCAACACTACGCAACACTAACTTATTAACTCTAGTTTTACAGTTAATTTTGAAATTTATGGTCAATAAACCTCATTTATAGGAAACTATACCTTAAGTTTGAGTTAGAAAAGCAGAAAATAGGAATTATTTCGACTAAAATTAAAGTAAAGTATGTTGATGGATAATCATAGACTGGAATATGTCAACTTTTATCCAATACTATTTAAAATCACTTCAATGTTTTTCTCAAATGCTATAAAATTATATAAGACCCCCCTAAAGTAGAGATTTGTACTTGCCAAAGAGCGTTGTGTGAAATCAATCATGTTATTTTGGGTTATAAAAAAAAAAAATCGATATAGGAAAACGGGTCAGTTTGACCCGAGGACAACATGAGGGTTAACAGTCTGTTCTATACGAGCCAGGGGGTTACCAAAGGAAAAGAAAAAACAAAAACAAAAACAAGCAAAACAGTTCGTAAAAATATTTTGTAATGCTTACAAAGGTCACATGATCTAACAGCTTTTTTATCATATTGAGTGAATCCAAACAAATACTTTTTCCCAAAGTAATGTAAATTGAGGGTAAATATGAACAGCAATAAAATGTGACAATCTGCTCCATAGGTTCTTGGTATATTGGAAAGACCAAAATAAATGTACCAGTGTTTCATTTAGTTCTCCACAATAAGTACAGCTGACAACATATCTTTTCATTTTCTGCAGATAAGGGTTAGTCGGGTAGAATCTGTGGAGCATTTTGAAGGATATCTCCTTAACTTTGTTGGTTAAGAAAAACGTGTGTGGCAGGAGTCAAACCTTTATCCATCAAATCTCTTCAACAGGCGGAGACCAGTACGATAAAGCAGCAGGTGGACTCCTAACGTCGTGTTGAAAGAGTTGACGAGTTGCCTTATTCTTACTTTTAGCCTGTAGTTAAAAACAAACAGTTGTTTCTTTCACATTTAACAGCATAGGGGGATCATCAACTCCATTAAAACCTTTAAAGAGTGCAATGACAGCTGAAGGTACTCCATCAAAACAATGGAAAACTCTTCCGGAGAGACTCAACATAGTTATAAAGCTGACCACGCTGGGTGAGTAATGGACTTACTGTATGTTGTACTTAATATGTTGTTGTCAACCCACTGCTGAAAGAAAATGGATTGGTTTTTATACAAAATATATCTCTCGTTCCAAATATAAAACCTGTGAGGACTGAAATTATGCTTGTAAATCATAGAGCACACCAGCAGCATTTGTTCATGAAATGAAGAACGTTTAAGAGGAATTTTGTCAATATCATAGGTGCATACCAACAAAAACTGGAGACCACCTACCGAGGAGAAGACATAATGGAGGTTGGACAATTTAAGTTGCGTTTAATCCAATTAATTTTGAAAGTGTTATTTAAGGTAGTAAAGTCTAGAAAACTGAGGCCACCTTCACTGTGCTCATTCATTAAAACCGACTTTCTCAGATAGTGAGTGCAGTTTTTCCACACAAAATCATGTAAAACATTGTCTATGGTTTTACACATTTGTTGATCTTCATATGAAGACAATGCAGCGTATGTTAATCAGCCTTCGAGAGTAGAATCCTGTCTTTTGATGATGAGTCACGGAAAAGCCAAAGATTGAATTTGTTTTTTTTATTTTTCAACAATGGGAATGAAATTATTCTAGCATCTCTGGAGTTCACTGGCTGCTACAGTCTACTGAGCACACCATCGAATTCCCTGACGTCAGCAGATTTCAATGCTACGTGTTATCAGCCAATCCGTCTACAGCAACCTGAGACAGTCCTGGTCAAAGCCAATCAGGTCGCAGAGTTCAGGGAGGACCCCAGTGTGAAAGATTGACATTTTATGGGACCAGTTTGGGACCAGTTTGATTGGACCAGTGATCCTAATCACGAGAATCCGCCATGTCTGCAATGTGTAAAGTAAAAACTACTCCTCAAATGACCTTCCATGTTTCATCAAACACAGAGGTCCTGTGAAAACATTAGTCCTGTGTGAAACGATGTGTCTGTGATCATCAGAATCAGAATCAGAATCAGCTTTATCTGCCAGGTGTGAGGACACATACGAGGAATTTTTGTTTAGAGCATCGTTGCTCACACTGTGCTTACACATACAAAAACAACCAAACAATATACACACACTAATATATACACACTAATATACACATACTCTAAACAGAAACAATATAGAGGTATGAGTGCAATGAAGGGTTCAATAAAAATTATTTAAATATGCAACATAGTGCAAAGAGTACTGGGATAAATAGTATTATGTTGAACATTATGAACAGTTCGGAAATAGGAAATGAGAACGATGAATAAATAAATAAATATGCAAAGTCAGAATATCAGAATTTTAAGGTTTTTGTTTCCTGTGCGCCTTTTTATCCCTCCATCACAAAGACGGATATGCGATCTCCAGGGGGTGGGGGGGGGGGGGGGGGCTTTTATGGCCAACCTAGTCTGGACCACTGTCCACTGTCTAAAAAGATACCGAACCTTGACCTGAGTGCGGTGTGGTGCGGAGACCTCACCCGTCCTCCACATGTCTCCGGGTGGCCGATTCTCAGGGTAGGCCTACAGCTAAGTCAGTGAATTTGAGTAAAATCACAGGCAATGCTTATCCTGTGCAAATGCAGTACACAAAACTCAGACGTGGGGGGGTTAGATTTCTAAATCACACCAGTCCGCCATATGATGCTAATCCCGTGCAGTTCAGTTGTATGGAAACGTAACTTTTTAGGACACTGGGTTGTCTCAGGAGACTGATACAGCAGATGTTAAAAGTGACGTGTTGCAACCTCAAATATGTGGAGAAATTGACCAGAAAAGCTTCTGTGAATCTTTAACTATGCCTTCACTATTAACATTTGACCCACATTTTGTTTTTGCGTGTCATAAATTCTATTACATCATTGCATAGTCATTAAAAAAGCACTGACTTATTCATGAAGGCATCTGTGGTCCATCAACAATTATCTGCTTAAAAAAAAAAGAGATGACATACATTCCACATTTTAAATATTAATAAAAAGTTTAGATTTTCAATAACACAAACACATGACATTCATAATTTGTTTCACATGAGAGATCATTTGACACAATTTGATTTCGTTCTGTGGGTTTCAGCCCGCCACCTTTCAATCCACTTCCAAACTCAAGTCACAAATCTCTGTGTATTGTGGAAATTTAGCAAAGTGAAATGCCTTGACTGTGGCAGTCAAATGAGGCTGTAATGTTCATGTTACACCAGAAAAATGTATCGCTGGACAACTCTGTCTCACGCCAGTTTGTGAAATGGTCACGTTATTGATCTATTGATTTGTGTACATTGACACGTTTATGGAGTTTTTTTTAGTGGTGGTGAGCACGAATTTTAATCTAATGTGAATGTGAACAATGGGGAAAGAATGCGTTGCACGCAGGGACACGATCCACGGTCCCTGAGGGACACGCAACAGCAACGGGACTGACGTCACGGGGGGGGGACGATCCCCGGTCTCTGGGGTGAAAGTCCCGTGTTGTTTGACCCGTCCACCACCCCAACCAACCTCCCTGCGCAGAGTTTCGGTTTTTCGGCTTTTAGATTATATTAGATTCAACTTTATTGTCATTACACATGTACAGGTACATTGCAACAAAATGCAGTTTTTAGAGAGTTTAGGTAGAGCTTCAGGGCCGCAGCTATTTAAAGCGCCGCCACACGCACTCTGAAAAGGAAAAGGATTTATGCAGATAGCAAGATAGAATACAAGACATGACAACATAATGCACAAGACTACACACGGTACATGTGGATACATGAAGGAATTTTTGTGATGGGTGGTGTATGGTGAACATGTGAGTCTGTGTATGTGAGTGTGTGTGTGTGAAGTGTGAGAGACAGACTGTCTGCGTTGTTCAAAAACAGCTCAGTTCAGTCCGGCCTTTCACACTACTCGCTACTGTAGTCGTGCTGTGATCACAAAAATGCTTCCCATTAAAATACTTTCAATTTAAAGTCGTGCTCACCACCGTGAAAAAAACAACATAAACGCGTCTGTGTACACGAATCAATAGATTAACTAACGTGACGATTTCACAAACTGCTGTGAGACTGGGTTGTGATGGAAGGATCAAATGAAGAGTCAGCTTTACTTTCTTATTACCACTTTTTTTTGGGGGGGAGGGGGGTGGGGGGGTAAGTATGTCAGGATGGTGGCCTCATGTTAGTACCCATATCAAAAAGGGTTTTCCTCTGTATGATGGCCATTTCAGAACACAGCTCATTCTCAGACTCAGTGTCCATCAGCCTACAGATAAAAGGTATGAATAACAGAGGTATGGGGCAGGAAATGACAGGAGCAGAGTTGTAAATATAAAAAGCTACAGTTAGTTTGGCTAGCAGGCTAACAGCCGTATACTAAAATTAAGTATGAACCATTAAAAAGTTGTTGTCTGCTGCATGTGTTCTATCAAAACAGCGGCAGCGGGTCCGACCTCCGACCTGCAGCCCTTTGCTGCATGTCCCTCCCTCTCTCTCTGTCCTGTCATGTCTTCAGCTGTCCTTCAAAAATAAAGACCTAAAATGCCCCCAAAATAATCTTAAATCAAAAAATTAAAAAACAGTTACATGAAAAAGGACATATATATAACCAATTCTTCTTGAAGGACGGGTCTGACGCACACTTCATGTTTCACGTTTCATTTTGCACACACCATCTGTTGTATTGTTGTTTTGTATTTTGATCATCATAGTTCAAACAGGAGGAAAAAAATCTTTGTGATGAGTCAGGCATTGAGTGATAAAAATACATAAGAACCGTGAAAACTTCAAACCCTTTAAAGTGCGAACACTGGAGAGTCTTGGGAGAAAAAATACCAATCAGCCAGAGCCAACTTAGCTTGCTAATACACACATTGTGTGAAAATGGGCCCATCACAATAAACAAAGAACTTTTAATATAAAACCCCTACAGTTTTCAATCCCGCTGTAATTAAGGAGTTGAAAAGACAAAGGAGAGAGGACGGCTGAGGTCTGATCATCGTATCATCTGATTATCTCCTGAACAAATCCTGTTTATATTCTCCGACCTAAAAACATGCTGGAGAGTCGCCACCCCTTCAATTTAAATAGCCATGACACACAATAGTTCTGCTTTTTAATCTCTTTTATTTTCTTTCTCTCTGGTTTAATTCACTTTACCACGTCTTTTTCTTCTCTGTCTTTCACAATGTTGGCGAAACAGTCCGAGTAGCAGGCAGTAATCAAAAAACAGGGGGACAAAAACAGGTGCGCTGTAAAAAACTAAAAAAACTAAAAGAACACTGGGCACAGGCAGAACTTCTTGATGCAAAGGGTCAATCCCAAGTCTCTTATTTGATGGCTCCTGGCTCAAACCGGAAGCCGTTCTGGCCCTCCTTTGTAAACGCCGTCTAAAAAGCTCTTATTCTTGACCCGAGGTGCGAGAAGCAACGATAGAGGAGGGACTTTTGAGGAGCTATGAGCGAGGAAACACGAGACCAGCCTCCCAGGAAGCGGGGAAGCTAAAAGCCGTTGCCAACCCATCACATACAGACATAACGATTCAGAGGAGAAGACATGTCATCCATCTAACAACACCTTCCTTGTTTCCTCTCTCCTCCCATGAGTCCCTCGTTCCCAGTTACTACCGGCTGTTGTTGAATAAGGAGTAGAAGTTATTTTTTATTTACTCGATCGTGTGGATGCGCCAACAGTGTTGTTGTCATTACTTTATAATTCCTCATGAGGGCGACAGAACCCAAACACCATAGCATCAATTCAATTTGAAATAACCATTAATGAATGTGACATTGTTTTGAATTATGACTTGAGATATTTTCGTGCAGCCTTAAATCTGACACATACAGTACAGCGTCTGGCCGTCGCCATAACAACCAGTGCCTCACCCTATAGTTTCAAAGGCAGCTGCCCTAAAAGAAGACCACTTGGCTTTCTTGACGTGGCGGACAACATGTTGTCAAACCATAGCCCTTTGTGTGTGTGTGTGTGTGTGTGTGTGTGCGTGTGTGCGTGTGTGCGTGTGTGCGTGTGTGTGTGTGTGTGTGTGTGTGTGCATGTGCGTGTGCTCTTGCGTGCGTGTAAGCTTTTATGGAAAGGCCAAGCGGTTGTCTTGGATGTGAATGCCGGTGGCAGCTTGTCTGCTCTATTCTCTTCACCTTGTCACCACACGTCTTTCATCCCCCTCTCTCTCTCTCTCTCTCGCTCTCTCTCGCTCTCTCTCTCTCTCTCTCTTTGTCTGTTTGTCAAATCCTTTCTCGTTCTACATCTTTTCTTTGGTTGTTCCAGGGTGGCGGTCTGCCCTCTATTTCACCTCTCTCTCTATAAGAGCTTTTGGGTAGGCTGTCTCACACACATACAGGCACACACACACACACACACACACACACACAAGCACAAGCACATACACACACACACACCACACACACACACACACACACACACACCACACCACGCCATCAGCTCTGCAAGTTAAATTATCCCCTTCTCTCACTCTCACACTCTTCATTGTGTTATTTTACTGTTTGGAAGATTACTTACGTTTCTTCTCAACTTATTTTATGGAATCATGTTATACGTTGTTTCTTCCAAGATGGCCACATTTTAGACCGATATTTGAATTGATTGACTGATTCACACCGCTCGATCCATCTGGTTTCACACAGAGCCCACTGCTGCTCGTTCCTTCATCCTGAGAGATGGCGATGGGTTCAGAGATGCCATTTATTCATTCATTTATAACAGCCCCTGCTCAACTTAAATGACTGAGAGGAGAAAAGCATTGGGCTGAGCAGTCAGGGGTGGAAATGACTGCATTTATCTACATACACGGTCTGCTGTAGCAAAAGAGAGAGAACGGGGAAAGAGAGAGGGAGAGAATGCACATTAGAAAAAGCCAAGGAGCCTAACTAGAGGCTGTAATGCTCAGTACAGATGGGAAATGAAACTGTTGCACTGCTGAGGAAAAACAACTGTCAAATATTTGTATTTAAAGCCCCCTCTACTCTCCATTTCTCTGCCGAAATGATTCTCTCAGTATTTATCTCAGCGCATTAGCTTATATCTCTCTCATATTCCCTAACCCCTTTACCTCCTCGTGCTCTCTCTTCCTGTCTTCATTTGTCTTTTACCAGACACATTCTGTTCTCACAGACATCACATGGGAGACATAACTGACTGCAGAAGTCACCGCGTGGGGCTGAAACGATTAGATGATGATTGCAATGCGATTCTGTGTCGTGTGTGTGTGTGTGTGTGTGTGTGTGTGCGTCTCTGTCTGTTTCATAAGTATTTATGATTTGCTCTTATTTATTTATGTAGAAGTAAATGGAGCAACACAACCAGAAAACTATGATAGCTTTCTCCATTCTGGACTCCTCAGCTCATCTCCCCATTCCTCCCGTCAAAAGGCTTGTTGTAGGAAGGAATAAGGGCTGTGGAAATGTACAATATGCTGAACTTACCCAACCTGACGGGCCAGATGGTTTGTTTCCACAGACTCATCTGGGAAGCCATCATTGGAAACTGTTTGGCAAAGGGCAGGCACTTTCAAAAAAGTACCAGGCAGGTGAATGGATGAATCATCTGTCTATCACGTCCGCCATTGTTGTTATGAACGAACACTCACGGCAGTCACACACACCTAAACTACGCCCGTAGCCAGTAGTTCTCGCTGGACGGTGACTGAATCGGTCTGCTGTTGTTCTGACACAAATTTACTTAAAGTCTGTGATATGTCAATTTACCACGAGATTACAGGTTATTCCACCCCCCTTCTTTGAGTTTTGCCCCACCTTTGTTAGCAACTGGCCTTTATTTGTTTGTCACAGAGATAATTTACTTACTGCACAGCACCAGGACAGGAAACAGTCCCGGCAGCGAGAGGGATGACTCTTGCTGTCCTGTTGTGACTGCCACGACGCCCTCTCCATTGACCTGACCTAGTTGAACCTAAACTACTTGGCAATACTCCCCTCCCATTACATTTATCAATATGTCTTACTGCTTGATAACATCAGATTCCCAGATCGATACCCAAATCTGTTGTATCAAATTATAACTCTGTGTTATCAATGCCCAGGAGTGTGTATGTTCAGTTAGAAAGAAGGGCAGATCAATAGCCAGAAGCTCCTGCAGCCAATCCTGAAGCCTTCCCAATGCCAGCCGTCGTCCTGAAAAATGATAACACGCACAGATCAATAGGTTGTGCTGATGATAATGTCGCCTCACATGGGGTCTAATCAGCCGACAGACGAGCAGCCCGACAGACTGTAATGTTACAGTTTTTATTTAACACACACTGTTGTTTTGATGTCAAATAAATGAGAAAAACGTCCCATATTCTACAATTTTTTGGGGTATTTTGGGTTTCCAGTATGACATGTTTTCATGCTTCAATGTTAAAAACACATTGTTTTTGCTCATACTGTCTGTCTGAATATACATATTATCGTATACATGTTTACCGCACGTGCGAGCTTGCCAACGGCTGTAGCGAGCTGCTACCACGGAAGTCTGTGATCCTTTTTGTACACAGTCTTGCACCTTCACATTATTTTTCGTTTTCAAAATGTTTTTTTGCACCAAATCAAATGTTTTATGGTCACAATTCATCTCATAGCTGGTTGGCTTGGTTCCAGGCCTAAACCTCTTTATATAAGCGTTTAAGAAAATGTCAAAGGCGATATTGAACAGTGAAAATCCCTTCTGGAACCAGAGCCATTCAATAAGAGGGCGGTCATTGTTGAACTCTATTGCAGCCAGGGAATGACTGTAACAGCACTGTAGAGGCACTTTCTACCTATATACAGTGTAGTTGTAAAGTCACAACCATATGGAAGTCCTGGCAGCTTATTTAAAGGCATAGTTTCTGGATACACACCGTGTGTATTTGTCTGTAGATTGAGCACTTTGGTACTGTACTTGGTATTTGTATAGCACCTCGACCTGCTCTATTATTTAAAAGACATGGGAAGTTTCACAATATGGGACCTTAAATACCTTCAAAACCAGTGGGAAAACCACAGGAATGAAAACAACTCATCCCTGGTATGTACAGTTAACGGCTGAGCAAAAAATAGAAAGGGCATGACAAAGCTGCACCCCTTAGCTGGCTCACCCTAGGTAGACCAAGAAATACAGGTTAGTGTTGTTTCACAACAATAAGATTTGCCATCAGATTAAAAAATCCCAACGCTGAAAGAGAACAAGCAGAAAAGGAAAATACTCCAAGCAGTGGAAGGATCTTAGAAAAACCTCATCTGAAGGAGAAAGTCCTCGAAAGTGGAGCAAGCTTTCGGTTTAAGCCGAGCGCCTGCCGTGTTGTCCGTCGCCACTCAGAGAGATGGCGTCACGTTGTGAGGAGGATCTCTCCTGTCCTTTCCACTGAATTAATTATTAAGACTCAGGAACAGTTTCTTTCCACAAGCCATCACTCTGATGAACAGCTGACTTTTTACTCACAGTAACAGGTTCAGTTCCTGTGCAATAACCCAGCAACACTGTCTCTAATCATTCTGTTTACTGGTTCCACTTATTATTTATTCATCATTCTCATTCTCTATTTTCAGAGCAGTTCATACTGGTCATATTGTAATATAACACTTATGCAATAACATATTACTATTTATTCCAGCACCCTTTGCACTATGCTCCATAATTAAAATAACAATAACTATCATAATTATGATTTGCACTCTTCATTGCCTCAACCTGTCTATATTGTTTCTGTTTATAGTGTGTATATATTATAAGCACATTGTGAGCTTTGATGATCCAAAGAAAAATTCCTCACGTGTGTCCTCATACCTGGCAAATAAAGCTGATTTTGATTCTGATAATGGAAAATATTGTCTTATAAATATAAATACACAGCATTCTCATTACCGGGTTCCAGACACTGTTTTCTTAGTTAAGAAGCTCCAGAGGGTCAGCGTGAAACTGGACTGGAAAAGAGGACAGCTGTCAATTTCTGATCCTGATACTGACACACACCTTCACACACACTTTAACTGACAAGTTGTTTCCATACTTTGACACTAGACCGCACAATGTTTCTGAAAGTCTATTGATTGTGGCAGATTCATTTGGAGAGTCTGTGTTAACGCAGCTTTGATTTAAAAAAAAATTATATGGACACTTTATCTTTTGTTCACAGTGATTGACAAGAAAACTCAGCTTTTACCATTCTGCCAATCATTTTCATAACAAATAAAGAGTGGAAATTTGATAAATTCTGGTAAAATGTCAAAGGAGTTAAACTCAACTTGACTTTATAGCTGTAACATGAGATATGTGGTTTCATTATAAAATTTGGCAAGTTTCTACATTGCTTTTAATATTTAAATTAAACATAATATGTAAGTCAATTGGGCCCAAGGGCCCTTGTATCAGTCTAAAATACCCAGTAAAAACAAGGAGTACTGTAATTCAAGGCTGGACAAAAGGGCAGGACGAAGCTCCACCCCTTACCTGACTCACCTGAGCTGAGACGAAGCAAGAAATGCAGGTTGTTGTTCTGCCACTGAGAAGAGACACAGACACTGAGAGACGATTAGATTCAGGGCAAAGCCAGGACGTTTTATGGGGGGAACCACAGCAGGGATACAGTGAGTATGGATATTTCTAAAAGTCAAAGTACTTTCAGTTCTTAAGTGGAGAGAGTGACGTGACTGAAGTTGTGTCTGTGTTTCCATCTTCACTCAGAGAGAAAATGGCTTCCCCATTAGAGGAGGATCTATCCTGTCCTATCTGCTATGATATCTTTAAAGATCCATTGGTCCTGTCATGCAGCCACAGCTTCTGCAAAGACTGTCTGAATAGCTGTTGGAAAGATAAACAAATGAAGGAATGTCCAGTTTGTAAGGGAAGCCCCTTAACGAGTGATCCACCTCGTAACTTGGCATTAAAAAACCTGTGTGAGACTTTCTTACTGGAGAGAGATCAGAGAGGTCCAGAGGTTCTCTGCAGTCTGCACTCTGAGAAACTCAAACTCTTCTGTCTGGACCATCAGCAGCCGGTGTGTGTCATCTGCAGAGATTCAAAAACACACAACCACCACAGATTCAGACCCATCAATGAGGCTGCACAGGATCACAGAGAGGAGCTCCAGGAAGCCCTGAAGCCCTTAAAGGAGAAACTTAAGCTCTGTGAACAAGTTAAAGGAAACTGGGATCAAACAGCCGAACACCTGAAGGTCCAGGCCGGACGCACAGAGACGAAGATTAAGAAGCAGTTTAAGAAGCTTCACCAGTTTCTAGAAGAGGAAGAGGAGGCCAGAATCTCTGCTCTGAGGGAGGAAGAGAAGTGGAAGAGTCAGAGAATGAAGGAGAAGATGGAGGCTCTGAGCAGAGAGATAGCAGCTCTTTCAGACACAGTCAGAGCCACAGAGGACGAGCTGAGAGCCGAAGACATCTCGTTCCTGCAGAACTACAGGGCTGCTGTGGACAGAGTCCGGCAGCGCCCCCTGCTGGAGGATCCACAGCTGCTCCCAGGAGCTCTGATAGACGAGGCCAAACACCTGGGCAACCTGAGCTTCAACATCTGGAACAAGATGAAGGAGATGGTCTCCTACACTCCTGTGATTCTGGATCCAAACACCGCTCATCCAGAACTGATCCTGTCTGAAGATTTGACCAGCGTGAGTCGTGGAGAGAGACAGAAGCTTCCTGAAAACCCAGAAAGGATTTATTTCTACCCCTCCGTCCTGGGCTCCGAGGGCTTTAACTCCGGGACTCACAGCTGGGATGTCGCGGTTGGACACAGTCCGATCTGGGCAGTGGGAGTATTAGCAAAGTCTGTCCAGAGCAATGAAGACAAACTGTCTGGACTGTTCAGAATCGTGTTCTATGAAGGGGAGTACACAGCAGACTCCGATCGTGATTCCCTCACTGTTCTCACTGTAAAGAAGAAGCTCCAGAGCATCAGAGTTCATCTGGACTGGAACAGAGGAAAACTGTCATTCTTTGATCCTGATACTGACACACACATACACACCTTCACACACACTTTTACTAAGAGGCTGTTTCCATACTTTAACACTGTAAACACACACCCACTGAAGATATTACAAATTCCTGTCGTTTAGACAGGCGTTTCGGGACTTTTCTAGACATGTATCAGTGTGACCATGGCTTCATTTGACCCTGTCTCACTCACAGCAGCTCATTTGATGCATCAGGGGGGATTGTTTTCCAAAAATGTACAGTTGGCAGTTTGGCCTGTGGAACCAGTCGCCAATCTCTGGCATCAAACTCTTGTGCTTTTTCTGAAATGTTTACGCTCATCCAGTCAACAGAAAGTTAAAGTTCCCTGTGAGTTATTCTCACCAAATATTGTGGTGAGGTTTTTTTTTCATTTTCTGTGTTGTGTCTGCTGCCTTCCCCAACCTGTTGTGTGTCTCCCCTTTTCCTTCCCTGTGTGTTGTCTGTTGCCGTGAGGGCGTTTTTCCGGGAGATTCAGAGGCGTGGTTTTCCCATCAACACTCCGTCTTCCACTCAGCTGTTTCCCTCACTCATCATCCCCACTGCCTTTCATAAACCCGGGCTGACCGTCTCCTCAGTGCCAGATCGTTACATGCATTACTGTGGTAACTAGGCCCCCAGTCGAATCCACTCGTGTTTTCTTCTGTCTGTGTTCTCTGACTTACCTTTGTTTCCCTCGCAGATCCGTCCGTTGTCCGTCAGTGCTGCCTACCATCATCTCTACCTACCACCCTCAGTCTGCGTCTGTGTTTGTCATCCCCCGCTCTAATTAAACCACCTAAACTGTACTCAGTCTTTGTACTTTCATTATCTCTGTGTTCTGTCCTACTGAACGTTACAGAACCACAGAGATAATGAAAGTACAAAGACTGAGTACAGTTTAGGTGGTTTAATTAGAGCGGGGATGACAAACACAGACGCAGACTGAGGGTGGTAGGTAGAGATGATGGTAGGCAGCACTGACGGACAACGGACGATCTGCGAGGGAAACACAAGGTAAGTCAGAGAACACAGACAGAAAAAAACACGAGTGGATTCGACTGGGGGCCTAGTTACCACAGTAATGCATGTAACGATCTGGCACTGAGGAGACGGGCAGCCCGGGGTTTATGAAAGGCAGTGGGATGATGAGTGATGGAAACAGCTGAGTGGAAGACGGAGTGTTGATGGAAGCCACGCCTCTGATCTCCCGGAAACGCCCTCACGCAACAGACAACACACAGGGGAAAAAAAGGGGAGACACACAACAGGTTGGGGAAGGCAAGCAGACACAACATTCTGAGGTCAAGAATGACCTTTCAATCACAAGAAGTCCATCATCAAACATCATTAGTAGATGAAGATTGTGTGATACGATTGAAAGCTCCTGAAGAGTTACTAAATGGACCTTTTGGTACAAATTAGTATACGTAAAGGTCATTGGTATTTTTCCCTACTCTTATAAGCTGATATGAAACTGTTCTTGGACTTTACTGCACTCTTGAATGATTAATGGATGATTTAAGTGATTCATTTGGGTTAGTTTGACAGATTGTAGAGATTTAGATTAAAACTGGGATATTCCTTCCAATATTTCTCAGGGATCAGGGATTTATTGTGTTATAAGTTGTTATTTTAACATCAACCTAAAGATGTAAACTAGCTACTGGCTATACTTTTGTATATTTACATACATGTTCATCAATATGCACTGTCTGTATTTTAAATAAATACATCTCAAATCAAATGCGCTGAGTTTGCCTACATACAATGTTTCTGTATGTGACAGATGGACTTCAAACTCTCCTGGTTGTGGGGGGGGGGGGGTGAGATCTCCACTTTTGAGCAAAATATTGAGCATATCAAACACTTCATTTCCTGCATTCTGGTGATTTTTTCTGCAACAAGTTATGGGTGTCTCTATTTATAGAGACACTATCTATATTTTTTGGGGGGGGGGTGTTGCACTGACTAGTTTTGAGATTGGGGGGGCTTTAACGCCTATGCTGTAGTACTTACTGTATATGAATGGTGCACGGGTTATGTATGCGTGGTTATGCAACTGGATGATTTCCACATGGGAAAGGTGGATCAGTAACACTAAAAATGATTTACAGAAAGTCATAAAGAACACGGAAAGGTTTCTGGTGAGTAATAAAATACCTAATGTGCAAATCCAACAAATGTGGGCTAACTGTCTGAACATGAAGCCTTTCACTTCGTGTTCTGTTCTAGAGAATAGTAAGCATGAGCGACAAAACAAAGGTGTTTCGTGAAGCTTGTTCACCTCTCCTTGACTGCTCATCCCTGTCAGGTTGCATTATGGGTAGCAGGTCAGCTGTTGAAGGTTGACGGCGGCCTGCAGAGAGCATCAGGATCAGTCTGTTGGTAGCTCAGGAGATTTAACCCGCAGCTGTAATCACTACCGACATCAACGGCAGCTTCCTGCTGCTTCCTGCTGTGTGCCTGAGCGTGTGAATGGGACCGTTCCCACCAATCCCATTCCCGCTTCTCCCCTGGACAGACATGGCAAAAGTACAAAAGTAAGTTAAAAAATACGCTGGTAAAAGTAGAAGTACTGTTTTTACTTCTTTACTCAGGTAAAAGTAACAAAGCAAAGGCTTGGAAATTTACTTACTATAAAAGTAAAAGTAGCCTTGCAAATGACAACCATATTTTATGCAAAGCTACCTGGAGCACACACATGTTAGAGTGCAGGCTGAGAAATTTTAGTGGACATGGAAAAAAGGCTTTTTATAGTCCATGGCCTACATTTTAAATGGATGTCTTCTGATAGGCTTAAAACATCACATATATGATTGTTGTGACAGAGACTGGGACTCCAGGTTAATAAGATTCTGACTGAGTAGCAAGATAGAAATTCAGTTGTTATTCTGTGAGAATTCAAACATGAGTCCTCTAACTTAGTCTGAGAGGTTTGACACATTAATAAAGTCGATTATTTACCCTTACGTACAGTATATTCCCATCCAATTAGATTGAATTTGGTATTGATGTTGCAAAAAAAGGGGCAATTTTGTGAAATGTAAGGAGTAAAAGTACCAATATTTGTGTTAAAATGTAAGTGGTAAAAGTAAAAATAAATAGTAAAGTAAAAATATCTGAAAAATCTACTTAGAGTAACAAAGTATTTTGTTACTTTTCCTATCTCTGCCCCTGGGGAATCACAACAACATACAGTACATTTGGGCTTTCAGAGATGATTTACAGCATCAGGTGAAGAAACATTTCTACAATTTATTTTCATGTCTGGTTCTCCAAAAAGCATAATATGAGCACAATAAGGTCTCGTGCTTTTTCATACATTCCACCACCTAAATTAAACATGCTCTGTTAATTAAAAGACAAACAAAATACAAAAAAAAACAAGAAAAAAAACCTCCACAACAGTGACTCCCTTCTCGTCTCCCCTCCACCCTGTCCACCCTGAACCCTCCCCACCATCTTCCCCTCCCTGCTCTCGTTGCCCAGACCTCCCCCACCTCCACACGAAGTTCATCTTACAGCCGGGTTTGATTATTGAGAGATGTCATGGGAGGTGGAAAAGACGGTTTTATGCTCGCTCTACTTGTCTGAATTAGGAATCGAGCGAGGTCATGAATAATGACCTGCTTATGAGTCTCAAGGATGCGGTGTGGCAAACAGGCCGCCGTCATCAGCACTCATTAATAAACGGATTGATCTGGCGTGCTGCGCCATATTCAAGGTCTTTTGACTCTACAGAGACTCCTGCAAGGTCGCTGGTATGAAGAAGGGTGTGTTGACAATAATCCTGCATGTGTGCGTGTAGAAAGTGAAAGTGTGCATGTATTGTTTTTAGGTAGCACACACATTCCTCTCAAATACCTGTGATAATGTTTGTATGTATAGAATGTAAACCATTTCCACAAAAATATTTTTAGTGTCGAAGTTTGCAGCTGAAGGAGAGATGAAAGACACTCGTCACTTTACCGGCTGTGCATTCGGGGGATAACCATCCGGAAATGTATTTAGTCTTTCCTAATAATGCAGCCACTGGCTCCAGTGTGTGTATCATTATTTTTTACAGTAGACTGCAGGCGAGTATGACCAAGCCAACAAGATGTGAAAGAAATGAAAAGAGGGGGCGCCCGGGTAGAGCAGTTGGTAGAGCAGGCGCCCATTCATGGAGGTCTACTCCTCGACACAGCAGCCGAGGGTTCGACTCTGACCTGTGGTACTTTGATGCATGTCATTCGCCCTCTCTCCTCCCTTTCATGTTGTCAGCTGTCCTATAAAAAATGGCCAAAAAATGATCTTGGATTTCTATCACACTAATACACCCTGCATTGAATCCATAATTGATTCTAAATAAGACAACCAGCACTATTATGAAAGCTTTTTTACAAATATTCAAAATACATCAATATATTGTTAAAGCTGCATGACTTCCGGCCTAAATGCCCAAAACTCTAAAACAAGTCGAGCTGTTCAGCCATAAAAAACAGGTTTGTTATTTTAGAGAGACTTTTATGAGTTTGCCTGAGCAGAGATGAGAAGAGAGTGAAACTTGAAAAGAGCCTGTGAGATGGGGGGAAAGAAAATTATACATAAGATATATAATGCATCAGTAGAACGCTAACGATGTTGGTCTTTGATCCAAATGACGGAGACAAAACAACACAGTGCAACTTCAAACAAAGGACACCACGGAGGGTTCAGTGGCAGCGACGTATCAGGCCTCAGAGGAACACAGTACATTTGGTGCTTGTTCCCCATAATGTGCCTTGGAAATGAAAGTCATTTTGAAGTTCTTTTTATGCTTGTTCACCAGGATCCAGAGGGAGACATTTGAGTCCAGATGAAAAGTCAGTCAGACATTTACAGCATTTATCCATCTGCACAGAAGCAAACAAACAGCATTAGATACAGACACATGCATATTGTATGGCTAACAACATTTACAACTGTTACTGTGTCGACAAATACAGTGTTGCTATTGTTTTTAATTAAGAAATGAGCATTTAGATTTCAAATACTGGTTGATTTCTCGAAAACAATGCACCTTTAACTATTTAAAATCAGGCATGACAACCTGGTCAGCATCCCCGGTGAGAGGAGTCTTATCTTGGCAGGCCCTTTGGAGATATGCTGTACTGTTGGCACTGATGTCACCACAGAGTCTAAAACTCTGCAGCCGGTTAATCTGCACACACCAGTATAATTAATGCATCAGATTCCACGGACTTGTAACGCAAATACATTTGGTTGTCGCTGTGATTAAAAAGCAATAAAAACCCTAACCCTACATGAAAAAATCTGAAAACCAACCAACTCAAGGCACAAATGACAAATATCAAGAATAGAAGGCCAAAAGATAATAACCATGTGAAGTGTATATTCAGTTTAATTCAATTCAATTTTATTTATACAGCGCCAAATCAAAACAACAGCGCTTTTCATAAAAGAGCAGGTCTAGACTGTACTCTGGGATGTTATTTACAGAAACCCAACAATTATTTGAAGCCTACATTTTACTTTTAAATCAAATACAAATACAGTCTGGTGAGTAAATGGCCCCTCTTCTGGTCCTCAACTCAGATTGAAATCCCAACACTGACAGAGAAGAAGCAGAAGAGGGAATCCTCCAAGCGGTGGGTAGGATCCTAGGTTGCTTTCACACCTGAGTTTAACCAAATCCTATCTAATCCTATAATCTAATCTATGCTACGATGAACCATGCAAGGTGTGACTTTACTCATCTTGGTAGGTTTCTTAACTATACTTCTCAGTACAAAAATAGTCCACGTAATACTTCTAATGAAGCTCAGTGCAAATTCTTTCAGGAAGACTTCTGATACCTTCAGTCACTGCTCTCTCTTCCTAAAACTATTCAGCTTTGTTGACTCCTTTGGGCTGCATCGTGTCTAGACGCCATCATGGTGATATGTCTTGGCTTCTCCACCCCTTTAACAAGGATTTTATAATGATAGAGTCTCATTTCCAAAGACTCTGTACAGTTCATATTATGCATATGTACAATAAATCTTTGCTTATCTGCAACAAAGTCTCTCGTGATTGCCTTACTTAGTTTACTTTAAATGAACATACCATCCATCCATCCATCTTCGTCCACTTATCCGGTGTCGGGTCGCGGGGGGGAGCAGTTCTAGCAGGGGGCCCCAAACTTCCCTTTCCCAATCCATGCTTTATATGCAGTATACCGTCCTGTAAACCCAGCAGCTGATCCACTTTCGGGCTGAAAATGAGCAGAAGTTTCTTAAATCATGTGTTCATGTTGTAGCCATTCATTATTGTATTGACACTGTATTATTGTGATCATTTGTAATTTATTCCTGTTCATGCACCTGTACAATTTTGTAGGTTATGATCCAGGACACCAGTCAGGTAAACTTCAAGCATGCATTAAAGATATAAAATCATGGATGACCTACAATTTTCTGATGCTAAACTCAGACAAAACTCAAGTTATTGTACTGGACCCTAAACACCTCCGAACCCTATTATAGAAAGATGTAGCGACTCTGGATGGTACTGCCCTGGCCTCCAGCACTACTGTCAGAAATCTAGGAGTTATTTTTGATCAGGATACAAACCTCAAGAACAGCCTTTTTTCATCTACATAACATTGCAAAAATTAGGAACATCCTGACTCAGAACAATGGGAAGAAAAAAGAAGAAAAAGGAGAAAAGATGCAGTGTGTGTTCTGACCAGAACTAAGAAAAGAGATCATGTTTCTCCTGTATTAGCGTCTCTGCATTGGCTTCCTGCTAAATCCAGGATTGAATTTAAAATCCTTCTCCTGACCTCCAAAGCTCTAAATGGTCAAGCACCGTCTTATCTTGAAGAGCTCTTAGTGCCGTGTTGTCCCACCAGAGCACTACACTCCCAGAATTCAGAGCTACTTGTGGTTCCTAGAGTCTCTAAAAGTAGAATGGGAGCCAGAGCCTCCAGCTATCAGGCTCCTCTCCTGTGGAACCAGGTCCCAGTCTGGGTTTGGGGGGGAAGAAAGCGTCATCACATTTATACAATAATCTGAAAATCCTTCTTTTTTGTTAACAAAGAAAGTGTTACATATAGATTTATACATACATTAGGCATACACGCATATGACACCGTTGTCAAAACCCACGCAATCAACATACACACACTTGTAGACGGCATCTTGGAAGTTTGTTTAACCAAGTGGTGTCTCCTTTCATAGGGGACATGTTTTCACCCCTAGCCCTTCCCACTCGGTTTCAAGGACCAAGGGCTTGGGGTAAGTCAAAGGGGTAAGACAATAGGGGTAGGGGAAGGGGTAAGACGGAGAAATGGGATTCAGCCTAAATCTGCATTGCTATTTGTACTCCTGATTACGCAGTCCACAAGAATTAAGTCGTTGTTTTTTGTTGCCTCACTTTTACTCACAACATGCTAATCCTCTTGCATCTCTGTCAGGCCAAAATCTCTATCAATATTCACACACACACAATCATGATCAAATCGATCAACTGCCATGGCAAGTGCCCAGTACATTCATGCTTCTCAGTGGATGAACCCTTTTGATTGCAATGACAACATCATCTTTCCTGAAGCACTAACCTTGGGAAAAACTTTACATTTTTAAGTCTCCATTGATTTTAGCAGATTGATTTGGAGAGTCTATGTTATCTCTCAACTTAGCTTTGTTAAAAAAAAAAATATATATATGGACATGTTATCTTAAGATTACAGTGATGGATAAAGAAACTGGCAAATTCTAACATACCTTTTTATATTTAAATCAAACACAATAAGTAAGCCGATTTGGCCAATGGGCCCTTGAATCAGTTTATAACACCCAATGTAAAATAGGACAAAACAAAGTTAATTCAAGGCTGGATCAAAAGGGCAGGACGAAGCTCCACCCCTTACCTGACTCACCTGAGCTGAGACGAAGCAAGAAATGCAGGTTGTTGTTCTGCCACTGAGAAGAGACACAGACACTGAGAGACGATTAGATTCAGGGCAAAGCCAGGACGTCTACTGGGGGGAAACCACAGCAGGGATACAGTGAGTATGGATATTTCTAAAAGTCAAAGTACTTTCATTCCATTAGAGGAGGATCTATCCTGTCCTATCTGCTATGATATCTTTAAAGATCCATTGGTCCTGTCATGCAGCCACAGCTTCTGCAAAGACTGTCTGAATAGCTGTTGGAAAGATAAACTGAAAAAGGAACGTCCAGTTTATAAAGTTTATAACGAGTGATCCACCTCATAACTTGGCATTAAAAAACTGGAGAGAGATCAGAGAGGTCCAGAGGTTCTCTGCAGTCTGCAGTTCTCTTCTGTCAGCATCTTCATCAGCATCCCGTGTAGCTCATCTAGATTCATGGAGACACACCAACCACACATTCAGACCCATGGATGAGGCTGCACAGGATCACAGAGAGGAGCTCCAGGAAGCCCTGAAGCCCTTAAAGGAGAAACTGAAGCTCTGGGAACAAGGTAAAGGAAACTGGGATCAAACAGCAGAACACCTGAAGGTCCAGGCCGGACGCACAGAGACGAAGATTAAGGAGCAGTTTAAGAAGCTTCACCAGTTTCTAGAAGAGGAAGAGGAGGCCAGGATCTCTGCTCTGAGGGAGGAAGAGAAGCGAAAGAGTCAGAGGATGAAGGAGAAGATGGAGGCTCTGAGCAGAGAGATAGCAGCTCTTTCAGACAAAGTCAGACTCAGAATCAGAATCAGCTTTATCTGCCAGGTATGAGGACACATACGAGGAAATTTTCTTTGGAACATCGTTGCTCACAATGCGCTTACACATATAAAACAACCAAACAATATATACACAATAATATATACACACGCTAAACAGAAACAATATGGAGGCAATAGTGCAATAAAGAGTGCAAAGTATGCAGGAGTGAAATGTGATAGTTATTATTTCAAATGTGGCATAGTGCAAAGGAAGCTGGAATAAATAGTATTATGTTATTATATTACAATATGAACAGTACAAACAGCTCTGGAATAGGGAATGAGAATGATGAATAAATAATGAATAATAAATAAGATATGAGAATGAGAATGATGAATATTACTAAACAAGTTGAATAATAAGTGAAACCAGTGAACAGGTGCTGGTTAGAGACAGCGTTGCTGGGTTATTGGACAGAACTGAACCCGACACTAAGGGTAAGAAGTCAGCTGGGGGGGGGGAGGCTCCTCCTGAAGTCCTCGATCATCTCCACAGTTTTGAGCCACAGAGGACGAGCTGAGAGCCGAAGACGTCTCGTTCCTGCAGAACTACAGGGCTGCTGTGGACAGAGTCCGGCAGCGCCCCCTGCTGGAGGATCCACAGCTGCTCCCAGGAGCTCTGATAGACGAGGCCAAACACCTGGGCCACCTGAGCTTCAACATCTGGAACAAGATGAAGGAGATGGTCTCCTACAGTTGTGTGACTCTTCCTGACAATCCAGAAAGGTTTATTAGGACACGGCTGTCCTGGGCTCAAAGAGTTCTAACTCTCACAGCTGGGACTTTGAGGTTAGAAATGGCAATCACTGGTCCCTAGATGTATTACAGAAGTCTGCCTCCCCCCCCCCCGTCCAGTTGAGCAAGGCTACTCGGAAATCAATTTTTTTACATTTTCTAGGAGTTTTTATGAAACAAAGAATCAAAATAGTTCTAGTTATTTATCTGTATGTCCTCAGGTTTTCGACACAAAGCCAATATCTTTATATGAATGAATGAAGACGACCAGTGTTGCAGGAACTTTATAACTGTACTGATGATTGAAAATAAATTAAATGAAAAATACTTCAATTATTATATATTTACTGCTGATATGGATGTATGAATCTTAATCATCAACATTATAATTAATGTGTAGATATGAGTTTCTGTACATAATTACATAATATGAACAAACTTTGTGATAAATATCTCTTAAATTTTGAAATTCAACAACTGTGACCAAGTCATATACTTAGCAGCAGCGGTGGAAGAAGTATTCTGATCCCTAACGTAAGTAAAAGTACTAATACCACACTGTAAAAATGCTCTATTACAGTAAATGTCCTGCATTGAAAATGTTACTTAAGTAAAAGTATGTACGCATCATTAGGAAAATGTACTTAAAGTATTAAAAGTAAAAGTACTCAAAGCAGAAAAAAACACTAACATTTTAGAAACTGGAAACGATCGAACAGTTCTGTCAATCATCTACCGGTAAGTGTTTAACCATCTTATCATTTCAGCTGGAATTTTAGGCCGATATTTTGTTGGGTCGTTTAATTTATAACAAAACATATTTATATAGAGGTTTTGATGCAGCGGGCCCGGGGTTTTACTCCGACCTGCTGCATGTCATTCCCCCTCTCTCTCTCCTCTTTCATTTCTTCAGCTGCCCTGTCAAAATAAAGGCCGAAAATGTCCCAAAAAAATAATCGTTAAAAATAATAATAATCACCTTTAAAAAAAAATGTGTGTGTTTTGCGTGCGAAAGTCTCAATGAGTAAAGTAACTCAAGCAGTCAGATGAATGTACAGTAGTGGAGTAAAAAGTACAATATTTCTCTCTGAAATGTAGTGGAGTAGAAGTAGAAAGTGGCATGAAAAAAAAAGACTAAAGTAAAGTACAAGTACTTCACATTTGTAGTTAAGTACAGTACTGGAGTAACTGTACTTAGTTACATTCCACCACTGCTTGGCAGGACATTCTACAGTTGAAGAATAAACATTGCAATGGAGACGCTGTTTCTGAATAATCTCGATCTTAACACAAATATTGATGTAATTGTGCTTTATTGGTGGAGCTTTTTGTTAGAGGAATAGGACTCGTTTTAGAAAGTCATTACATATTTGGAGGCCATTTGAGGATTTTTATTATTCTGCCAAAGTAGTAATGGTTTGATGTACGAGTTATTTAATAAAAACTGTTTTTTTATATATAGGGGGGAAAGTAGTTAATACTTTTAGAATTAAGTTGTATTATTTTGAGGAAAAAAAAGTCACATTTCTGTTTACAATTTGTTGCGTATATGCCACGACAGAAAAGAAGAGAAAATTGTAGAGAAGCTGTGGGTGTTATGTATATTTAAAGGCGTGTTTTATCTACATCACTTTACGTTATCTTAGTTCAAACGTTGTTCTCTGATGATCAGACTTGTTTGTCTCATCTTGAGATAACGTGTGTCTGGACTTCATGTTTAATATCAGGAAGGTTTCATACTGGAGTTATTTCTTTCAGCCTCGACAGAATGAAACATTACAGAAGATAAAATACCAAAATTAGTGAAAAGAGGATACAGACAGGACTAAAAATATGACTTTTATGAGGACTATTTCTTCTTAATGTAAAAAAAAAAGTAAGCAACCACTGTTAAACTGTTACTCAAATATAAAAAAATTAAGTGAAGTAATCTTAAAACCAACTGTACGTTTTGTACATATTTCTCATAAAACCCACAAACAACTGGTGTAATCAAAGCAGCAGATATCCTGACTTTTAGTCCCTAATACGGGGAAATCTCTGAACACTACGGTGGCCGAGAAGGTTCACAACACATGAAACACCGCAACCACACATTCAGAAAACACCTTCAATTGTTTCCCTATTTGCTCGTGCTGTGAAAATTTGCAGCGTACGTGATGTGAAATCGTTGTTTTCAGAATTTGGAGGTTTTCTCAATATGCAGATGTTATGGCATTTGTAACGCACGTCACGTGAAACCAATGTTATTTTCTGAATATTGGAGGTGTTATATGAATATGTAATTGTTGTGGCGTTTACAGGTGTTGTGACCATCTTGAAAAATCTGAATTCTACATTTCCCATAATGCAACTTGATAGTGTCTTAAATTAGACCCTCCGTGTGTGTGTGTGTGTGTGTGTTAAAGCTTAAGTTTTTGATAGTAATGAACGTCTGTTACAATCAAGTCATCGCCAAATGAGTCGCTACAAAGCAAATTAAGACTATCAGCTCCACACAACTCTCTCTGGATTTCTCAGTATGACTATGTTCAGAAGATTTTTTTTAATCCTTTGTGTCCTCCATGGCTACTAGCAACTGCGAGGAGGAGGACTGAGGGGGAAGTGCGATCACGGAAGAGTTGCATTATGTGGACGCGCCGACGGCATTGTTGTCATTACTTAGAATTAAGTAATGACAACTCGGGGCGACAGAAAACACGCACTATAGTTTTAGAGTGAAGCTGAGATTGCCCCGATGTGATTTCCTCATCCAGAGGCACAGGCGACATCATACAAGTGTTTTCTGAATAGGACGAACCATAACCTGTAAACTCTTCGTTAAGTGTCAAATGAGTCCTGTGGAAATTCTAGATAAAAAAAAAAAGAGACGAGACGAGATGTGAATGTGGTCAGTAAATATTATTCTCTTAAAAAAAAGAAGAAAAAAAAGACTTCATTACAAGATTAGACTTCACTCATTCAGACACAGTCAGTTTTCTAAATACTGCTTATCACTTAATGCATGACACAACAGGGATCCACTGCAATCTGTTGGAGATCAGTTCTGTTGAGTGTCTGGACTGACAGACATCCAGTGGTGTGGTCTACGTGAAATGCAGGTTTACGGCACATACCCACCAGGAAAGGTCAAGAATTTCCACGTACTCACTCACTTACAAAAGCACAAGGATACGTACAATTTTTGTACGTGCAAAACATGTTGTATGTTTGCATGTTTATCACCTCTTAGTCAATATCGACGTTTCATTTCGGGGATTGTTCAGGGGATCTCAGAAGGCTGTGTGGACTAGCCAAACCCCTCCTCTGTAGCGCTGTGGAGGAAGGTCTGGCAATGTCAGGCCAATCAACTCTCAATTATAATAAGGTCCAACCACACAAGGGTAGCACGAGGTTCAGTTCTACCCCCTCGACGTACAGGTACCTCGACCAGCCGGTTGGAGTCACCCGCACAATTACAAGGAGGAGAAAACAGCCAATCTCACCACAAGGTCCATCAGTAGTAGTTTGTTGGAGTTTGACCAGGTGACAGAGAACTGGGATGTTCAGCTTTCCATGTTTCAAAGCACTCTTAACCCCCCTGTTTTCCTCAGGTTAAATTTGATCCATTTTCAAAAGGTTTCTACATCAGAAATTTGGGTTTCTTTCAACTAAATAAAAAAAAAAATAACATGGATGGTTCTATACAACGGTCTTCCCAAGTAAAAATAACTTTTTTTTCGGTGTTATATTCAATTTTCTAACATTTGGAAAAAAATTGATAAAAGATCGCTGAAAAAAGTGACAAAAATTAGAAAACAAAACCGTAAAACAAAGTGCGGAAAAATAATCAACAAAAACATCAGAGAAAGTGACAAAAACGTCGGCAAAAATCTCGGGGAAAGTAACAGAAAGGTTGCAAAAAGTGTAAAAAAAAGACCAAAGCATAAAAAAAAAAAAAAAAAAGTAAAATTTCAAATTTTAACCCAGAAAAAGAAAAGGTTTTATGATCGACAGGAAGACAACACAAGGGTTAATCGCTCCTGGCCTTTAATCTCAATTTTAAGCCAACGTAGATGAGAAGTCTTTATCTCATCAACGTTGGCTAAACGTTAAAATGAGATTGAAAGCTAATTTTTGACTCTGAGATCAATCAACCAATCAAAAGCTTCCGCACACCTTCTGATGGACCTTGTGGTGAAATAGTTGAAGGTCTTTTAGCAAACGTCACACTACCAGGAATGGAACTCGTGGGTCTTCATGGTGGAAGATGGAAACATGCTAAAGATTTAGTATGTTAGCCTCCAATAGTTGCATGTTAACATGCTAGCTGTAGCTAGCATGCTAGCATCCAATAGTAGCATGTTAACATGCTAGCTGTAGCTAGCTGACGTACAGCTGAGCTGAGTTTGACGAGCTGAGTCAGACATATCCTAAAATGGCCACCACACAGAGGATACAGTTTTTTATTTTAGGGCAGGGAGATTATTATCTTAAACGTTTTAGCCTAATTCATATATAAAAAAAAGAACGACAAAGTGTTTTTTTCCATTGTTTTTCCCTCGAACGATGTTTCCGGCCGCGTAATGAACACGATTCTATCATTTAATTTAAAGATTGAATTGCATCGAGCTTCTCATAAGATATTTTTGGACAATGAGATCAGAATGCAAAAAAAAATTAAAAAAAATCTGTGAAAATAAATTCACCGTATTTCATTACAAACTATCTTTGAAGAGATAATTGGCAGCAACCTGAAAAGCAGCGTTTTCTTCTCTGGTTGAAGGGTTTCAAGCCCCGGGAACCACTTGGGTTGGGCATCGTTTGGATTTGAAACCCTCCACCTAAACGATTCCACTGGTAGGAACCGGTTCTCGATGCCCAAGCCTAGTAACCCCACCCTGTACTTCACACGTTAAACTGGAAGTCAGCAAAAACGTGATCGTCAGCCGGTGTTAAGATACTTTCAGAAACACTTAAAACATAAAGAAGACCAAAAAAAATTATTATTCCAAAGTATAGACTATCCCAGATGCAGTCTGACTCAGATATCTGTAAACAGACTCGATAAAGTGTAGTTTGTTAGAAAAGGCTGTTGCTGTATTTCGTTCACTTTCCACACAGCAGTAACCAGTTTGGCATTGAACCGCAGTTTTCATGATAAAGAGAAAGTAACGACAAACCTGTTAAGTTCACCGTGGCAACGAGACATACTCGGCACGTACTCCGTAACAGATTAAAGCTGCGCTAATCATTATCTTCATATACAAACTGATCAAATTACATTCATCAAGTGGGGACAAACATGGACCCAATGGGATGTCTGCTGGGGGTGTAAATAATCAGCTCAAGAGCAGAGCCCGAACCATAAATCGGCGGATGATATTATTGGCCGATATTAGGCATTTCCCGATCTATCGGTATCGGCATTTATAATGACCGAAAAATTATATATCTACATATATTTATATTCATTCATCAGAAACATTTTTATCTAAAAATTAAAATAAAAACGGACGGTCAGCCATGTTGTGAGTGTTGGTGTTGCAGTGTTTGTCCACCAGAGGGCGCTCTACAACGTCCCTGTTGGCAACACTGATTATTATTTTTTGTTATTGTGTTTTTTTAAAGGACTTTTAAGTTTCATATCTTCAGTTGGTATTTTTATACATTTTATTTATCAGAACTTTAATGCATTTTGATGTTCCTCTGTTCTGTTGAGACAATAAAACAAATTATTATCATATAATTTTAGTGAGAACTCATAATTAACTACAAATAACTAATGATAGGGGAAATCCGTTTATGTTTTGAAACGTGTTTCTGGATCCGGAATACGGGATATTGGTATCGGCCTTAAAAAAAATCCTTTATCGGTCGGGCTCTACCCAAGATGCCTTTAAGTAACAAGGAATTGATGCAGCTTTAACTATAACCATCAACTGCATATAGTTAAAAATGTCGGATCAGAAATCTCAGTCTCATCAGTCATGATTCCAGAGGAACACGTAGGTGTAGGGTGACCCTTCAGTGCCAGTTCGTTGTAGTCCAGGACATGTAAATGCATAGTGAATCTAATCAGCAGTGTTCATATTGCTCTTTAACCCCCTGTCCCCAAATATACTTCACCCTAGTCCCTCCACCATCTGACGGACAACTCGTCCATATTAGCGCCCTCCCCCGCCCTTTCTCTTATGAAGCAGTGAGACAAAGAGACATTTCCAATCGGTCGCATTGGCAGTTTCATGTTGTACCTGTGGAGGTTTGACGGGCCAGGCTGCTGTTTGACAGCTCATGTTTACGCCATCGTCTCTGGTTGATGGACGGTGCAGCCAAGCAGGGCTAAAAAGGAGTCCTAATAACTTTTTTTTTTCTCAAATCTCCTCTTCCTCATCCTCTTCCTTTCCTCCACCCGTCTGTTCCACCCTCTCGCTCTCTCATTCTGGCACAGTTCTTGGTGGAGTTTGTGCAAAAGGCGCCGGGATTCTTCTCCTCCGCCCGATGCTACATGATGATTCGCGGCTCGGGGACCGACTCGTTGATGGATTTGTGAGGCAGCACGTTGGCACCGTTCAGGTAAAGCTCGTCGTTCACGATCACATCCTCGCCCAACACCGTAACGTTCTCCATACGAACCTGGCGACGCAGATGAACAGAGGGCATCACCACACCTAACAACAATCAAAACAATCTACAAATACAATATGAGACGAGAGAGAGAGAGAGAGAAAAGCAATACATGGGCAGATGAAAACATAAATATAAAAAAAACATCAAAGACAAATCTTCTGTCTTTAGTCGGAAGGAAGGGTCTGATTATAGAAATGTTCCTTAGTGGAATCACTCAAATTGGGGATCAACATTTTGTTAGAAAATCAAACAATAACCCCAAGACTATTTATACTGGGTCGAACAGGTTGACACGCAGAATATATGAGAAAAAACTGTATCTGGGCAGAAAAAAATCCTTTCAATGTTGTAGTTAAGTTGTGGACATTTTTGATAGATCTAGTGCTTCATTACACTGAGTCAGTTTTGAATCGGGTCTAACTTTGTGGAGACTGAACAAACTTAATGCTGCGTTAACCAGCAACTTTGGGGGGGGAACAAGCAAATTAACTGTATAGAGAAACCTGCAAGCAACAACTATATCTTCTGATAGCGTCGCCTTATCTCTTGCTCCACCTCGCTCCAAATTTGCTCCGGCACCCTCAGACCATGAGCTCAAAGCATGCCTGAGCTTGAGCCAGAATTCATCTGCGTATTGTTCACCCACATGAATTTCTTTAAAAAACATTAGCTGTCGCAGCGAGCTCGACAATGGAGTTCACAAAGTACTTTGGAAAAGAAGCTGAGAAGTCCTACAGGTGTACTACGGCATCACGCCAGACTAGGGTTTAAGATCAAATAAAAATATTAATTTGGCGGGGCGGTGAGTGATTTGAGGAGGGATGCGGAGCAATGTTGAACAAAAACAAAATAAATAAAAACACATTTTAAAGCGCTGCGGGAACATTTCCATTTCCAGCATTAGAGGGAGCAGCGTTATATTGACGACCTGTTGAAAACTATTTAACCTTCATGTTGTCCTCGGGTCAAATTGACCCGTTGTCCTACATCAATGTTCTTTTTAATTCCCCAAAATAACATGTATGATTCCACCCAACGCTCTTTGGTAAGTACAAATCTCTACTTTCATTAATTTTGGGGTGTCATATTCAATTTTATAGCATTTGAAGAAAAAAAATGGAAGTGTTTTTGAAATAGTATTAATTTAAAGTTGACATATTCCAGTCTGTGATTATCCATCAACATCCATTCCTTTAATTTTAGTCTAAATAATTCCTAATTTCGGCTTTTCTAACTCAAACATTAGGTATAATTTCCTATAAATGAGGTTTATTGACCATAAATTCAAAAAAATAACTGTAAAACTAAAGTTAATAAGTCAGTGTTACGTAGTGTGGAAAATGTTTTTAAAAAAAAAGTAACAAACATTGAAGAAAAAAAGCATCAAATGTGTACAAAAACATAAGGAAAAAGTAAAAAAAACTTCAACAGAAAACGCCTACAAAAGTGTTAATTTTCACTTTAAGACTTTTAATTGATTTTGATATTTTAGACCTTTTTTAGACTTCTATGACCCGTGGAAGGCCTGAGTGACGCATCACCACGTCAGTCAGCAGGCGGGTTGGGATCTTCGCTGTGAACAGGTCGTCCGGTCCACTACTCACCCACTGGCCCACAGAGGAGCTCCACCCCACGATGCAGCTCTCCAGCCAGGAGTGCGATCGGACCCGGGCCCCCTTCAGCACCGTGCAGCGTTTGATCCGCACCCCGTCCTCCACCACCACGCCGGCGCCGATGGTGACGTTCGGCCCGATGGTGCAGTTCTGGCCGATCTGCGCCGTCGGGTCCTGCGGAGGGAAGCGAGGAGGACGCGGATTAGAGTTCAGCACGGTTATTCTCGTTGACGCGGAGAACCAACGAGCTGGACTCACCACCAGGACGTTGCCTAGGAAACCTGGCCCCGTGAGTAGCCTCTCGGGAGCGTGTTGTCGTACCGACTGAAGGTACATGCACATCCCTGTCAGGAAGTCTTTAGGCTGACCGATGTCCATCCAGAAACCTACAGGCCGACGACAGCAGACAGACAGGCAGACAGACAGTAACACAGGCAGTAACCGAAAGAGAGACAGACAGAGACAACCAGACAGACAGACAAACAGTAACACAGAGAGACAGACAGACAGAGACAACCAGACAGACAGACAAACAGTAACACAGAGAGGGAGACAGACAGAGACAGGCAGACAGGCAGACAGACAGGCAGACAGACAGTAACACAGGCAGTAACAGAAAGAGAGAGACAAAGACAACCAGACAGACAGACAAACAGTAACACAGAGAGGGAGACAGACAGAGACAGGCAGACAGACAGTAACACAGGCAGTAACAGAAAGAGAGAGACAAAGACAACCAGACAGACAGACAAACAGTAACACAGAGAGGGAGACAGACAGAGACAGGCAGACAGACAGTAACACAGGCAGTAACAGAAAGAGAGACAGACAAAGACAAACAGACAGACAGACAAACAGTAACACAGAGAGAGAGAGACAGACAGAGACAGGCAGACAGACAGTAACACAGAGAGAGAGAGAGAGAGAGAGAGAGAGAGAGAGGGAGACAGGAAAACAGACAGGCACAAAGACAGACAGACAGGCAGGCAGACAGTAACACACAAAAAAAGAGACAGACAGACAGAGCAGTGAAGTTACCATGGAAACAGGGACACAAAGGTTTCCTTATGATCTGTAGGTGGGTGCAGGTGAGGTACTGAAGCAAAAGGTCACATGATCAGCAGAAAGTCCCCACCACTGACCCAGTCGTTAAAGGACCAGTGACTGGGACCGGTCCGCCTGCCAGGACTAGAGCATGGGGGGAGGTTTAACTACTCATCTAGGTATCTCACGGTTCCAGACTACGCTGATCGCTCCCAGAGACGGATGAGGATCTAGAGATGCACCGGTTCAAGATTCATTCCTTCTGCTGATTCTGATCTATACTTGTGGACAAAGACTACATGGAACCAGTCTTGATCCAGACATGGGGTTTCAGAGGTTTTGTTGGTACCGGTGCTTCTCTACAAACCATGCCTCTCCAGGACTACGTGAGTTTGGGTGGGAGGAAAACTCCAAACACTTACGTCTGGTAGAGGTGTGAGCTGTGAGACCACAATATATTCCATTAGCATGTTGCTTAGATAAATAAAAAAATATTTTGCTTATTTCCTTTTGTGCCAAAGTTAGATGAGGAGATTGATACCACTTTCATGTTTGTATGCTAAATATGAAGCAATCGCCAGCAACTGGGTGGCTTAGCTTAGCATAAAGACTGGAAACGGGGAATAATTTACAGGTAAACACCCATGAATAAAAAGAAATGGGTGAATTGCAGATTTGTGTTGTAGTACTGCAGTAGTAATAGTTACCCTGTAGCTCCATGGTGTACAGCTGTCCCTCCTCCGCCATGACAGGAAATATCTCTTTCTCTATGGACGTTGGTCTCAGCTGCGCACCACACACACACACACACACACACACACACACACACACACACACACACACACACACACACACACACACACACCACACACACACACACACACACACACACACACACACACACCACACACACACACACACACACACACACACACACACACACACACAATTACAACGCATCAATATGTAGAAATATTTATAGTAGTGAGTGTGAGTGACTGTGATGTGGTGTTGTGGTGTGTGGGGTGTGTTGTGTGTGTGTGTGTGTGTGTGTGTGTGTGTGTGTGTGTGTGTGTGTGAGACCTGGATCCTGCTGAGCATGCTGGGATTGAAGATGTATATGCCGGCGTTGATCTTGTTGGAGACGAAGACCTGCGGTTTTTCGACGAAGCGATGTATCCTGCCGCTGTCCGCCTCAAACACCACCACGCCGTACTTCGAGGGCTCCTCCACCCGCGTTACCTAGACACACACAACACACACACACACACACACTTTTAAGTTTAAGTCTGAATAAAACTATCCACCACTGTCTTTGATTTCCAGCAATTGTCCACTGATGGACGTATATTAAAAATGTCCTCGTTTCCCATCTTTCGTCCAAAGTCTGACTGGACAATCTGTTGTAGTCTTCACTCAGCATCTGGACAGATTTACTCTTAAAAAGACACGTTTTACAGTCTCCGTCTGTCTCACCACGATGGTGCCCTCCCTGCCGTGGTTGTGGTGGAACTGCAGCAGATCTTTGAACGGAAAATCACAGATGACGTCCGAGTTGAGGACGAAGAAGGGCTCGTTGTCGGTGTTCAGCAGCTCTCGAGCCAACGCCAGGGGGCCCGCTGCACACAAAACACAAACGTGTTAATTCTCATTTTCATTCATTAGAATAAACTTTCAGTCATAGTCCTAATGGATTTTACTCTACCATACAATGCAACCACACAGCCTGGAAACCTAGCTTGTACTCGCAGACACAGGCCTAAAGTGGGACAAGTCCCATCTTCAGGTCAGAAACGCCGCTGGCCAATAGTATGTGGACATCCCTGTGTGTACTTTGGCTTTGGCCTGGGCCCTGTAGTCCCCATGAAGGGAAATCTTAAAGCTACAGCATACTACTGTATTTCAAGCAATAGTGAACCTGCGACTGTCAGGGATTGGTCAGATAAATAACGTGAAGAAGAGCTATTAATCAGACACTTAAAGGACTGGTTTGGATATTTTGATGTGCGGTTGTAGGAGCTACTTCTCCATAGACAGAGTATTAGCTAGAGGAGGTGGCGGTCAGCACGACCCCACTGTGGAGAAGCATTTTTCACCCCTATCTTGAATGACAGTTACATATTTCTTTCAAGACTCACTATTTTAATTACTGGACACAATAAAAAATTTACTTTGTTGTGGTGCATGGACTGTTTCCTGTCTGTAGTGAAAAGAAACTCACCAGTTCCCAGAGGCTCCTTCTCATGAGACAGAGAGATACGAATCCCAAGCTGAAGAGACACAGAGAAACATTCAGAAACGTTCTGTAATATTAAAATACAAACCGGCCTGCTACGCTCTGCAGTGCCCTGCTACACACTACTACGCCCTACTATGCCCTGCTACGTCCTGCTACGCCATGAACTACTACAACTACCATTGTCTTTATTGAGACTATTATTGCCACTGTTCATCACACCCCCAACCGGGACCATCAGACACCGCCTACCAGGAGCCTGGGTGTGTCCAAGGTTTCTCCCTAAAAGAGTTTTTCTTAAATGCTTGCTGCGGGGAGAATTACTGTAATTGTTGGGTTTTTGTAAATTATAGAGTGTGGTCTAGAGCTACTCTATCTGTAAAGTGTCTTGAGATAACTCATAAATTTAATTTAATTGAAAATGTGCATAAACAATTCAACCAGCCAGGGTGTCAGAGTTCAAAATCCAAGTTACAAGTAATAGTAGATGACACACAACTACTGAGAGAGTGCTGTAACAGGCACCCTGACCCTGACGATGTACAGATAGGACGAAGCAGCAGGAGAAACACGGCCCACACCGGAAAGAGAGGTTGCTGAATTTTTCAAATGTCGTGTTGTTTGATGCTTTCAGAGACAACTTATTCCAGCCACATCTCTTGTGATGTGTTGCAGACAGAGGTCAAATCTCAGAGAATAAATAAAACCTACCCATGATACCACATGATTTTTATGAATAGACCCTTCCGGAAAAAGTTAACTCTGGTGCTGTGAACTACTATTTAACCATTCAGTGGCTGAATCTCTCGTCTCTCAGGAGGGATCTCTGAGGAGCTATGAGCGAGGATACACAAGAGCAGCTTTCCAGGAAGCCGTGCTGCGGTAAAAGCCGTTGCTAACTCACTTGACGCTTCAGAGAAAAAGGACTCTCTCATCCCTCTAAAAACACATTTTCCTCCTTTCCTCTCTCCTCGCATGATTTCCTCTCGTCTTAGTTCGTCCCACCGAGGGAGCACGGACGAGACGCGGATGAAGTGAGATTCAGCTAGTGTGTTGTGAGCGCTGATGTGCGTCGCCGCTGTGTGTGTGTGTGTGTGTGTGTGTGTGTGAGATGGTTTGTTGTACGTACTCTCTCCTCCTGGACTCTCATCTCTCTCTCCAGCAGCTCCGACATGTAGCTCACCGCCAGAATCACATGGTCCACGCCGGCCTGTAAGAGACAGAGAACGATGGTAACATGAAAATAAAATCCAATACAAGCTCCTCTGTCATCAATCCCTGAACAGGGATATCCAATTGGTTGAATATCTCAAAACAAAAAAATCCAAAAGAAATACTAATTTTAACAAAATACAGAGTCAGTGACCATGAGGGGAATTGAGACAGGTCGACATTTTAAAGTGTGGAGACCAAAGAGGAGCAAGTCTGTACACACTGCCCCCAGGATATTAAAACAGATTTACATGTCCGATGTACAGTTGTGGTCAAAAGTGTACATACACTTGTAGAAAATCACAATGTTATGGCTGTCTTGAGTCTTCAATAAGTTCTACAACTCTTATTTTTCTGTGATAGAGTGATCGGAACACATACATGTTTGTCACAAAAAACAGTCATAAAGTTTGGTTCTTTCATAAATTTATTATGGGTCTGCTGAAAATGTCACCAAATCTGCTGGGTCAAAAATATACATACAGCAACAAAATATGTCAATTTTGGTGATGTAGCGAGTTGTGTCAATCAAATTAGCTTCATGTCATGGCCTCTTCACTTATTCTAAGTGATTCTGATTGACTACAGCTGTTGACTTCTCATGAGCCCATTTAAATAGGCTCATTTGACCCAGTGATTAGACTCAGCTACAAAGCTACAATGGGAAAGTCAAAGGAACTCAGTGTGGATCTGAAAAAGCGAATTATTGACTTGAACAAGTCAGGGAAGTCACTTGGAGCCATTTCAAAGCAGCTACAGGTCCCAAGAGCAACTGTGCAGACACTTATACGCAAGTATAAAGTGCATGGAACAGTTGTGTCACTGCCACGATCAGGAAGAAAACGCAAGCTATCACATGCTGCCGAGAGGAGATTGGTCAGGATGGTCAAGAGTCAACCAAGAATCACCAAGAAGCAGGTCTGCAAGGATTTGGAAGCTGATGGAACACAGGTGTCAGTCTCCACAGTCAAGCGTGTTTTACATCGCCATGGACTGAGAGGCTGCCGTGCAAGAAAGAAGCCCTTGCTCCAGAAAAGGCACCTTAAGACTCGGCTGAAGTTTGCTGCTGATCACATGGACAAAGATAAAACCTTCTGGAGGAAAGTTCTCTGGTCAGACGAAACAAAAATTGAGCTGTTTGGCCACAGCACCCAGCAATATGTTTGGAGGAGAAAAGGTGAGGCCTTTAATCCCAGGAACACCATGCCTACTGTCAAGCATGGTGGTGGTAGTATTATGCTCTGGGGATGTTTTGCTGCCAGTGGAACTGGTTCTTTGCAGAAAGTAAATGGGATAATGAAGAAGGAGGATTACCTCCAAATTCTGCAGGAAAACTTAAAACCATCAGCCCGAAGGTTGGGTCTTGGGCGCAGTTGGGTGTTCCAACAAGACAATGACCCAAAACACACATCAAAAGTGGTAAAGGAATGGCTAAACCAGGCTAGAATTAAGGTTTTAGAATGGCCTTCCCAAAGTCCTGACTTAAACCCCATTGAGAACATGTGGACAGTGCTAAAGAAACAGGTTCATGCAAGAAAACCATCACATTTAGCTGAACTGCACCAATTCTGTCAAGAAGAGTGGTCAAACATTCGACCTGAAGCTTGCCAGGACCTTGTGGATGGCTACCAAAAGCGCCTAGTTGCCGTGAAAATGGCCAAGGGACATGTAACCAAATACTAATGTTGCTGTATGTATATTTTTGACCCAGCAGATTTGGTGACATTTTCAGCAGACCCATAATAAATTTATGAAAGAACCAAACTTTATGACTGTTTTTTGTGACAAACATGTATGTGTTCCGATCACTCTATCACAGAAAAATAAGAGTTGTAGAACTTATTGAAGACTCAAGACAGCCATAACATTGTGATTTTCTACAAGTGTATGTACACTTTTGACCACAACTGTACATGTCCCAAATATGAAGACTTAACAACCAAATATTTCCAAACTTTGACAAACATATACCAGGCTTCACTACCTACACTGAGGACACAAAGATTCCTTTTTTATTAGGAGAAGATAAAAGCACGGCAGGCTAGCAGCTAAATATCTCTTCTCCTGCCACAATACAAGGCTAAATAAATAGAGAATTGTATATATTATCATTTTTATTTTGCTATTCTTTTATTTATTTGTATTCTTTTTTTATATTGTTGTGTCAGCGTACCCTTTGAGGGACATGCACAGGGTTTGTTTAGTATCAACAATTATATCTTAGTTATCCTTTATCTTAGTTTACTTGTATTACAATATCAGATGGATTTACTGCTTGTTGTTGTTTGTTCTTATGCTTTGGCAACACGGATGGATTTTTTGCTAATAAAGCAACATGAAATTGAAAAATTTAACTTGAGAGAGACACACAGTGAGAGACAGTGAGAGAGAGAGACGCGCACGCGCACACACGCGCACGCGCACACGCACACACACACACACACACACACACACACATAGAGAGAGAGAGAGAGAGAGAGAGAGTAAGAGAGACACAGAAGGTGACCGACTACCTTCAATAAACTTAAAAAGAAACGTCAGCAGTAAAGTTCAAAGACAGACAGACAGACAGACACACAGACTCAGAGAGAGACAAGGTGACCGACAACCCCCCCCCGCCCCGTGTGTTGTGACTGGTTGGAGAGCATCTGTTCCTCCGTACCTTGACCAGTGCCTCCACCTGGTGCAGCAGGATGGGTTTGTTGCAGAACTCCACCAGCGGTTTGGGGACGCTCAGTGTGAGGGGTCGCAGCCGGGTCCCGTAACCCCCGACCAGGATCAAAGCCTTCATGCTTCTGCCGTTAGCAGCCGTTGCCAGGGTGACCGCAGCGAGCCGGAGCGGGGGAGAGGAGAGTCACAGTGCCTGGCGGAGCAGTGATAAGGTAACATCAAATATGACACGCTGCTTTCTGAGAAAGATTCGATTTGAAGTAACTTTCAAATCAAGGTTATTTGAATGAAACCCTCAGGCTGCCTGAAAGTGCCGGTGTGTTGAGCTTAGTACCTAGGTAAGGACTACTAGCCAGTCAGAAGCAGGGTATGAGGGCCCTGACAGTACCTAGGTAAGGACTACTAGCCAGTCAGGAGCAGAGTATGAGGGTCCTGACAGTACCTAGGTAAGGACTACTAGCCAGTCAGAAGCAGAGTATGAGGGTCCTGACAGTACCTAGGTAAGGACTACTAGCCAGTCAGAAGCAGAGTATGAGGGTCCTGACAGTACCTAGGTAAGGACTACTAGCCAGTCAGAAGCAGAGTATGAGGGCCCTGACAGTACCTAGGTAAGGACTACTAGCCAGTCAGAAGCAGAGTATGAGGGCCTGACAGTAGCTAGGTAAGGACTACTAGCCAGTCAGAAGCAGAGTATGAGGGCCCTGACAGTACCAATGTAAGGACTACTATCCAGTCAGAAGCAGAGTACGAGGGCCCTGACAGTACCTAGGTAAGGACTACTAGCCAGTCAGAAGCAGAGTATGAGGGCCTGACAGTACTAGGTAAGGACTCTAGCCAGTCAGAAGCAGAGTATGAGGGCCCTGGACAGTACAGGTAAGGACTACTAGCCAGTCAGAAGCAGAGTTGAGGGCCCTGACAGTACCTGGTAAGGGACTAATAGCCATCAGAAGCGAGTATGAGGCCCTGACAGTACCTAGGTAAGGACTAATAGCCAGTCAGAAGCAGGGTATGAGGCCCTGACAGTACCTAGGTAAGGACTACTAGTAGTAGGACATGGCAGGCACAGACTGGAGAGGTCACTACCCTCTGGGTGCTTCAACAGATCAGTATTTGCCCCTGGGATTCCCTTACAGGGTTATCAGTCCATGCAGGGGTGTAGTCTAATGTACTGTAGTGGGAGCCATATCTGTGGGGGGGGGGGGGGGTGTCCTTCCCCAGGGAAGTTTTGAGCATTTCCTGTATTCAGACACACTTTTATGCACCAATATCAAATACACAGTATAATGGAAACTATGTTGCTGCGTGTCATTTTTAACCCTCGTGTTGTCTTCCTGTCAAAATTGAAAATCAACATTTTTGTTGGTGCTTTTTATCAATTTTTTTTTAATGTTTCCCCTTTTTTCAACACTTTTGATGCTTTTTTTTCAATGTTTGTCACTTTTTTGATGTTTTCAACACTACGTAACACTAACTTATTAACTTTAGTTTTACAGTTATTTTTGGAATTGATGGTCAAAAAACCTCATTTATGGAAAATTATACCTAATGTTTGAGTTAGAAAAGCAGAAATTAGGATTATTTAGACTAAAATTAAAGGAACGGATGTCGATGGATAATCACAGACTGGAATATGTCAACTTTTACTCAATACGTTTTCAAAAACACTTCGATTTTTTTTGCAAATGCTGTAAAATTGAATAAGACGCCCCAAAATTAACAAAAGTAGAGATTTGTACTTGGCAAAGAGCGTTGTGTGGAATCAATCATGTTATTTTGGGGAATTAAAAAGATTGTTGATCATTGATATAGGACAACGGGTCAATTTGACCCGAGGACAACGTGAGGGTTAAACGGGTAAATGGAAATCCTGGAGCTTTCTTAGTGGGTATACCTGCGTATCACATAGACTACATCACTGACTACATCCATGCTTGTAAGACTATAAATGGAAAGTGTGTCCACGCGGGGACGTTAGGGGACATTAAAAACAGAAATGTTAATTCGCTAGGGAGCATGAATGTTATGTCTCACCACTTATTTATTCTCCAATCTGTGTCTGCGCTCATGCAGAGTTCAGAGTTCGCCTGAGAGAGGCGCACAGATCGGCACGTTGTAAAACCGGGTGAACCGGTCCTTCAGTGTATGATGACGTCTCTGGTCTTAGCAGGTCTGGGGATAAAGGACCAGTTCAACCACTTTGCCGAATCTTTTTTTTTTTTTTTTTGTAGAACTTCTTTATAACTTTGAGAAACACTTAAATATTTTTGGCACATACCTAAAATCTACATTAACGTTGGCCGTGTTAGCAACCCGGTGATCAGTGCTTTCTTTACCGTGTGAACGGGACAATTTATGAATGAACGCTCGCCTGCTGACGTATGAACTGAGTACACATCCAGAGGTAAATACTGACTAAGTAAATACACCTAATATTAAGATAAATAATTGTATTTCCCTTAAAAGATGCTACAGCAGTTGTAAATACATTCTTTATGTCAGGAACTAATGGACAACGGGTAGGCCTAAATCATCCAACATTATAATAACAAAAAGTCATAGTATGTCATAACAACAAAACCTATGATTTCATTTTCAAAATTCATTTAAGAACTGTCACTTATTCAGCTGTTTCTAGAAAAAAAAATCTCCTTGTGACTCCGCACGTAGGATTAGTCTGCAGCAGATTGTTTCACCTTCCTAAAATATTTCAAACTATATTTTTTACAAATTTAAATATAGAGTAATTCCAGTCACTAAATAACAGACTGTGTTCATGTGTTTTCTTACACGAATGAACTTGCAGTGAGTTTAGCTAACCCGTGTTAGCTCAGCCTTGCTAGCTCACTTGCTGATGACTTGATTTACATCTTTTGACGCCAAGACGCCGGTTTACTAAATATCATCTGGCTCTCGCTTCAGTCTGGGTGAAAGTGAACCAAAAAGGATGAAAACTCACAAGGATGTCGTTCACCAAAAGTCTCCAGGAGATTTGTGAATCACTGAAACTCTGGGAATGACACGTAAGATTGTTCATAGCCGAATCCCTTGTTTGGTTTCCTGTCGAGCCGACCGGAGTCAAGTCAGACGACGTGAAACACCAAACATCCGGTTTATGGTTTCAAAATAAAAGCACGATTTGGTCGTTTAAAGTGCTCATACTGTGCTTTGTGGCTTTTCCCCTTTTGTGATTTCCTTTATTGTGACATATATTTTTTGTGTGCATGTTACAGGTTTCCAAAGTTTAAAAAAAAAGCCCAAAGTCCACCCAAAGGGACTTACCATCTCCACCAGAAAACTTGAATGACCCCCCCCCCCCCCCCAACAAAGATGGAACAGAAGTGTGATGCCTCACTCTGCAGCTATAACAGAGTTCAACACACAGGGTGAAAAGAGGAGCTACAACTATATGTGAATATAATGTGAATATAATTATGTTCTAACATTGTTCTTTAAATATAACTAAGGAAAAAGTGAGGTGCTTTTATTTCTAAGGCCATTTCACCTGGTTTCCGATCTGGCTGGCTGATTCTGGGGAGCTTGACAGACTGCCTCCCACTACTGTCACTGACACGGGGATGTTAAAATCAGCCGGAGCTATAACTTAGTAACACAAATATCCATAAACTACACAAAATAACGTTAGGGATGTTTAATTATTTTTACTTGATGAAAAATAAACCAAGTCGTCACGGCTGCCCCCCCCTTATTCAGTAACCTTTATTTAAACTTTTCTCTACAACCCTAACACATAAAAAATGGTATGTCCCACACACTCTGGTCCCGCCTCTTTTTCCCACTTCTGACCAATCAGAGAAAAACAGCGTGGCGGTGGGAGGCGGATGATGCGCCGCATTCCACGCAACGCTTTTGCATACTTGTGATTTGACAGCGTGACAGGTGACGGGATGTTTCATCTCGTCTCCATGGGAACGAACATCGTCTGGTGCTCCTTTTTTAAGTGTTGTTGCAAGTATCGGAATTAAAACAATTACATTTGTCAAAATGTTGAGGCTTTTGATTTATTATCTCATGGCAACTGTATCTGTATTTTTGTAGTTTCCAACATTACAACTATTTGTTATTCTATGACAGGAAGGGGCTTCCACAGGACTATGAGAAGTGAATATTTTGTTCCAAGAGAGAATAAGTTGATAACAGTCAGCCAAAAAATATTTAAAAAAAAGCACCTTGCTCGTCAGTCACCGTATCCATGGAGACAGTCATCTCCCCTCGTGCTGTGTCGTTAGAAATATCAGAATTAAAAACAGAGCGCGCAACAATGAGCCAAGAACGTGACTAATGTCATTTATTTTAAAAGAAAAAAAACTATAAGGAGCACTGAAAGACTTGTCTGGCCAACATGAAAAAAATGCAATAATAACCATTTTTGTTAAAATGTTAATTAGAAACCGTATTAGCCAATACGGGTCTGTGTGAACTGAACGCATCACAACAGCTGTTTTATGGTGTTTTTCCATTACATGGTACCTGCTCGACCCGGCCGAGACGCACCGTCCTCCTCCATCCGTCGCAGAATCATGACCACGCACTGATTCGTGACGATTCACTCCGACCAATCAGTGGTCTGCAGGTTTTCCTGTCACTTCCTGATATCGCCTCAGCTCGCTTGGAACCTCGACGGAGGTGATGGTAAATAAAAAGCACCTGTCGGCAGGTACCAGGGACCCGTATGAGCTCAGATTAACTATAATTATCAACCTGATACGAGGACGTTGCGCAGCTTAGTTTTCTGTCTGGAGTACCACCCGAATGATGAATTCCTTTTAAAGTGCTCATTTTAAGCTCATTTCCAGGTTCATAATTGCATTTAGAGGTCATATCAGAATAGGTTTGCTGTTTAATAAAAAAAAAACACCATATTTTTCACATGTTTTTGTTGAGTTCTCTGTTTTAGCTACAGAGTGAGGCGTTGCACATGCACAGTACCTAGGTAAGGACTACTAGCCAGTCAGAGCAGAGTATGAGGGTCTGACAGTACCTAGGTAAGGACTACTAGCCAGTCAGAAGCAGAGTATGAGGGTCCTGACAGTACCTAGGTAAGGACTACTAGCCAGTCAGGAGCAGAGTATGAGGGTCCTGACAGTACCTAGGTAAGGACTACTAGCCAGTCAGAAGCAGAGTATGAGGGTCCTGACAGTACCTAGGTAAGGACTACTAGCCAGTCAGAAGCAGAGTATGAGGGTCCTGACAGTACCTAGGTAAGGACTACTAGCCAGTCAGGAGCAGAGTATGAGGGTCCTGACAGTACCTAGGTAAGGACTACTAGCCAGTCAGAAGCAGAGTATGAGGGTCCTGACAGTACCTAGGTAAGGACTACTAGCCAGTCAGAGCAGAGTATGAGGGTCCTGACAGTACCTAGGTAAGGACTACTAGCCAGTCAGAAGCAGAGTATGAGGGCCCTGACAGTACCTAGGTAAGGACTACTAGCCAGTCAGAAGCAGAGTATGAGGACGTGCTATGCTAGCAGCTAGGCTAGCATTATAACGTGTGTTACAAAGTGACGTACGTTTGTCTCTGAAGTAAAGACCGGACTACAACAGAGCTATTTGGAGCCGTTTGTGAACAGTGTTTTCTGTTGGAGATGGTACGTCCCTGTGGGGGGGGCATTGGACTTTTTCACTTTGTAAACCTATAACGTGCAAAAAAAAGACATAACACGATAAAGGGATAAAAGCCAAACAGCATAATATGAGCACTTTAAGCAAAATAACAAGCATCGATCAGTTCATTTCTTTTTGCATTAACGACCACAACACTGAATATCAGTGTCAGTATTGCACTGTAAAAAATAATAAAATATGAACTCAACCACCACGTTTCAGTTATATTGTAGTGTGACACCGTTCTCTGGCGTGAGATTATTTCTCTGCTGGTCCATGTTTCGGATTTCTTTCATCGATCTCCAGTAGACCTGCAGGAACACGTGTACATGCTCACATTCGAGCGTAAAGAAATCCAAAGACAGAATGTGATTGGAGGAGATACAGACGGCCCAGTTCACCGGTGGCGTTTTGGAGGCAGGTCAGGGGTCAGGGGTCAGAGGTCAGGGGTCCCAGCGCAGGTCACAGATCAGGGCGATGTGGTCGGAGGGGTGAGCGACGCTGGGCAGAGCCTCGTAGGTGGTGACCTCCTGGTGGTTGGGCAGAGGAATCACCTGCTCCACCTGCACACACACACACACACACACACACAGACAGACAGACAGAGACACACACACCCACACACACACCCACACACACACACACACACACAACGTAAGTATGTAAAATATTGTGTATTTATAAAGTGCTCAACACGGAAAAAAAAAAAAAAATCACAGTTCAGTGCTTTACATAAAAAAGGGCAGACAGGTCAACCACTTCTGAAAAGGCAGGCACATTTTTATTATTAAAGGCCCGTTATTTAATGGATCAGGATACTATAATATACTGATAAAGTTCCCTTGGCCTTTGGAATTAAAACACCCCCCCCCATCATCACATACCCTTCACCATGCATAGAGATAGGCATGGCTAACTTTCCATAAGATCATCTCTCAATGCAAATCACACCAGCTGTTAGGATAGGTGAAATAACACCATGCCAGTCTCTAGGTATGGTGAAGGGTGTGTGATGATGGGGGTTAGGGAACTTTATCAGGATGCATAGTATCCTGATCCATGAAATAACTGGCCTTTAAAAATAAAATGGGAATTTACCATAGGAGTGTGTATACGTATGCCCCCTGTATTTTAAGGAAGAACATTTATTTATTTATGAAACATTATTCATTCACAAAAAAATTGGTGTCCTTAAAAGGTCGGATTTTCCCTAATTTTTGTTAATTAAAGCATTAAGATCAATTTCCAAAAGATGTTTTTTTAATTCCTCTTTTTAGTCAACTTTAGTTTGGGTGTATAAACTTATTCTAGCCACTGTACATTCTGGGATAGAAGGAAAAAAATAACCTTTTGGTTGTTTGCATTTCTTTAAACTGATCACAACCATCTTGGGCGGCGCTAAGCTCCCGAGAAATAGTCCCGGGGAGGAATCGTGAGTTGTGTGTGTGTGTCGTTCCATCCCCATTAGTACCCCATTGTGTGTGTATTGGTACCTGCATGCTGTCCGGCTGTATGAAGATGTAGTCCAGGCAGCCGTGAAAGCCTCCCACGTAGTTGGTGTAGGCGGGCTGGCTGCAGGCGCTCAGCAGGGGGGGGAAGGCGGAGAGCAGCTCCATGCTGCAGGACTCCTCCGGCCCAGAGCTGCTCCAGTCTGCGTGCTGCAGGGGAACCCCCGCCTCACTGAGCAGCTGGAACACGCCTGCACGCCAGACGAGGGCGAGAGAGCGATAAACAACCGTAAGAGGCATCGAGGCTGTACTTTAACAAGAGGGGGACGGAGGAGTCTGCTGGAGCTCGTATCGGAACCGGTCAAGGGTTTCTTTTTCTTAAATTGGGGAGTCATTCCCCGGAGTCCTTATGTTCTTTTTTCCCCAGCATGTTCCCTTGGATCAGAGAGGCTCCGAAATCAGGGTAGCAGCTGTCGCCATGGTCCCGCTACACGTTCTGTGATGCCATGTTCAACTGCTACACTGCGGTGCCCTGCTACGTCCTGCTACGTCCTGCTGTGCCTTGTAATGCCGCACAGCGTCCTGCTATGCCATGAACTACTACAAAGAACTGCTACAAACTACTAATTTTTTCTATTTTTGTTATTGCCACTCTTCATTCTAACCCCAACCGGCCCGTCAGACACCGCCTACCAAGAGCCTGGGTCTGTCCCAGGTTTCTGCCTAAAAGGAAGTTTTTCCTCGCCACTGTCGCACTGTTGCTTGCTCTGGAGGAAACCACTAGAACTGTTGGGTCCTTGTAAATTCTGGAGTGTGGTCTAGACCCACTCTATCTGTAAAGGGTCTTGAGATAACTCTTGTTATGAATTGATACTATAAATAAAATTGAATTGAATTTATAAAAAATATTCAAAGTTATTTAAAAATTAAATCGGGGTGAATTGAGATCGCGATTTTTTTTACAAGTAATTGTGCAGGCCTAATCTCCTCATTCCAAAACTTATAACAAAAGATAAGGAGCTTGTTGCTCCAATAATAGCTAGTTATGCACATAGGTAGGTATTTGATTTCTGACATAGTCCCAATTTGTAAATATCTGAAAAACTTAGGCAGGCATAACAGCTGGTAACTGTGCAAATGAGGCAAATTTAGGAGTATTTTTAATATTGTTATTTTTTTTTTTTAATCTGTCATACGAGCTTCAACTGAAGTTAATAAAAGACAAAGTGTAAACTGGCAGAGACTGGTTCTGCTGTGGCCTTTCAGTGTGGCGTTACCTGAGTTGGGGGTGGAGTTAAAGTCACCACAAAAGACCAGAGGGGCGTCAGGTGCCACCTCGCTGATCACATGACGCAGGTGCTGCAGAGCCACGCCCATCTGGACCAACCGCACGTTCCCCCCTTTAAAAAGGAAAAATGAATTCAGCTTTTAGAAATTTGTGCTCGTGTAGATTAAGGGTGCAAATCATCATCAGTGACTCAGGTGTGTTCGCACAGAGGAAGGATGGTTTCCCTTTTGGGTCCAAGAAAGGTGAGTTTTGGCCACCAACCTTCCTCCCCGGTTTATCGGTCCTCGAGCCACGACCTGAGAAAAAACCCAGGACCCAAGTGGCACAACCACTTTCCAAAAAAGTCACCAAGGGGCCCCGTGGTAAACCATTGTTTTTTGTGGTTATTCTGTCTTTTTTTCTCACAATTTAAAAGAAAAGTAAATATCTTATCAATAAGGTTTTTCCTGCATCGAGGAATTCCCCTTTCTCTGCTTTGCCCGTCCAGAGAATTTTGGAAAAGAGACTTCAGATACAGTATTAGGGACCACTAATGTCTATATAAAAGAGACTTCAGATACAGTATTAGGAGACCACTAAGGTCTATATAAAAGAGACTTCAGATACAGTATTAGGGGACCACTAAGGTCTATATAAAGAGATTCAGATACAGTATTAGGGACCACTAAGGTCTATATAAAAGAGACTTCAGATACAGTATTAGGGACCACTAAGGTCTATATAAAAGAGACTTCAGATACAGTATTAGGGACCACTAAGGTCTATATAAAAGAGACTTCAGATACAGTATTAGGGGACCACTAAGGTCTATATAAAAGAGACTTCAGATACAGTATTAGGGGCCACTAAGGTCTATATAAAAGAGACTTCAGATACAGTATTAGGGACCACTAAGGTCTATATAAAGAGACTTCAGATACAGTATTAGGGGACCACTAAGGTCTATATAAAGAGACTTCAGATACAGTATTAGGGGACCACTAGGTCTATATAAAAGAGACTTCAGATACAGTATTAGGGGACCACTAAGGTCTATATAAAAGAGACTTCAGATACAGTATTAGGGGACCACTAAGGTCTATAAAAAGAGACTTCAGATACAGTATTAGGGGACCACTAAGGTCTATATAAAAGACTTCAGATACAGTATTAGGGGACCACTAAGGTCTATATAAAAGAGACTTCAGATACAGTATTAGGGGACCACTAAGGTCTATATAAAAGAGACTTCAGATACAGTATTAGGGGACCACTAAGGTCTTATAAAAGAGAACTTCAGATACAGTATTAGGGGACCACTAAGGTCTATATAAAAGAGACTTCAGATACAGTATTAGGGGACCACTAAGGTCTCTATAAAAGAGACTTCAGATACAGTATTAGGGGACCACTAAGGTCTATATAAAAGAGACTTCAGATACAGTATTAGGGGACCACTAAGGTCTAAGGTATATAAAAGCATCCAAAGAGCATCATGTCATGGGACCTTTAAATATTAAAGCAACACCAACGCACCTATAGGTTGGAAGCAGAATTGTCCTTTACCGCTGTCTCATTCGAACTACAGATGCGCTACCTGATCTGGTAAACCTGCACAGTGCGGTTATAGTTGATAGAGAGCCGCAAAGCGAATGCAGGAGTGCCGTTCACCCTGTTACGAGTTGAAGAACCGCTGAAACGATTTTGGAAACATTATTTTAATGTACAAGAGAATCTTTGGTGGCTGGGTTAGCTCAGTTGGTCGAGCATGCACACATATAAAGAGGTTTACTTCTCGACACAGCGGCCGCGGGTTTGACTCCGACCTGCTGCCCTTAGCTGCGTGTCATTCCCTCTCTCTCCTTTTCATGTCTTCAGTTGTCCTGTGAAAATAATGGCCGAAAAATGCCCCTTTGGTGTTGCTTTAATATTACTTTTTTTAACCAGTTTTGTTAGTTGGGTTTTTAATTATACAAGCATGATATACATTTTTATCACAGACAAATGTATAGATTTCAACACAGAATCGCCTTTACTGCGCACGGACCGATCATGCTTCCAGCCATGCGTAGTCCCCCCCCCCCTCACCGAAAAAAACCTGAATAAATGTCAGAAAATAGAAGGGAAAAAATCCCCTACACAATTCCCTACTGTCGAGTTAAAGCTGAAAGACTAAAAGGCAACAATTCCACGAGTCGTGACTCCTCTTCCGAGTTATTCCCAGTGAATACAGCTGGTACACAGCAGTACCTGCAGGGTGGTGGACCTCTGCAGTACTTTGTCCTTCAAAGCGCCGTTGGCAGAAACCTTCTGCAGCAGCGTAGCATGGATGGGGTCAGAGGTCAACGCCTCGTTCAGCACGATGTCACGACGGCTTAGCAGCTGAAACTTTGACCTAAAAAAGGACAAAATGATGTCATTTTTTAAAACAACTTTATCTTGGATTGGACAGGTTGAATATTGTATCAACTAAATACTGTATTTACAAAATACATCGAGCTGTGAAATAGACCTGCACGAAAAATCGTTATAAAATTGCGATCTTGAGTCACGCATGCTCTCGATTTAATTTATAAAGTCAACTCTAACTCAACAGTGTAGTTTTAATTATGTAAAGACAGGTTCAAGGAGTTCAGATAGAGCCTGTGTCAGGGCCATATTTAGTTCAATGTGTTATACGTTACTATTTTAGGTAGCCTACTGTACTTAAATGGCCATTATGTACTTTATTTTCTGTAATTCATTGAAGCCTCTTTGTTTACAGGCTTGTGGTGATGCGCAATGTGCTATAGGTGCCAAAAGAAATCTATTTTTGGTGTTGCCAATCTGTTTTGTGTTGTCATGGTCCATGTGTACAATAAACATTACACGGAAACAAATCATTGCAGACAATCATGGTATCCATTCTAAGCTTAAAAAACGTGATTCATTTTTCCCTTAATCGTGCAGGCCTACTGTGAAATAATAATAAAAAATGCTATTCATTAATTTTTAATTTAAAAGACAGTGTACATGTTGCCAGTCCCCATTCAGCAAAGTTAACTATTGGAAAAAGCTTTCCTTGCGGCACTAGAAATCACATGTCCTAATGGCTTAGGTATTGAATCCCAGTCCTACCCATGACATAAAGACCCATGTGCATCATTTGTAGAACGCTATTAAGATCTAAGAAAGGCAGCTCAATCAAACTCTCAGTGTAGAGACAACACGGAAAAAACACAGAAGCCATTTTCTTCAGCGTCTGGCTGCTGGTGGACCTGACCTGCGGTAGAAAGTGGCGAGTCCTTCATGCTGCTTGTCTTTGATCCTGAAAACGCCGTCCAGGCCGAAGGCGTCCAGAGCTGGAGTCAGACTGTCTCCGAACACCGCTGAAGAGTCCAGAGAACATGAGGAAAGTCAGAAAGCACTTATCCACCAGGTGATGGTTCTATGCAGAAAATGTAGAGAGTAAATTTAGTAACACTTGAAGGTATCTACATAAGAGTGACATGACATAGTCATGACACATGAACCCTATCTTGTCATGATGAAACCAAATGACATTCACTAAAAGAAGCGTTATGGCATAAACCTTTATGACTTGGGTATAATGTTTTCACAACAGTGTCATGACACTCTTATGTCGATACCTTCAAGTAAAGTGTAACCGTAACTTTTTAAGTAAGGCAAGGCAAGGAAAGGCAGCTTTATTTGTATAGCACATTTTAGCAACAGGGCAATTCAAAGTGCTTTACACAAAATCAGTTAAAAAATAAAAACAGATAAAACATGTGAATTACAAATAAGAACATTAAGACACATAAAACACAAGAATAAAAGTTACAGTGCAGCATAAGAAATTAATCATTAAAAGAACATAATTTAAAGAAAGGCAACATCAAAAGGAAAGAAACTGTTTCTGCATTACTTACCTTTGTCAACCTCCTGCAGACACACGATGTCAGCGTTGTACCCGGCCAGCTCCTTCTTGATCAGGTTCTGCCTGTAGTCCAGCTGCAGGGCGTAGGGGGCGCAGTACGGGTAAAGCACCGTCTTGGACAGTTCCGTCTGGGCGTAGACATCGGCGAGGATGTTGTACGACACCACCCTCACGGCGGGCCACTCCGCCTCTTTGACAGTGTACGCATGTCGGTTGTCGAACGTGCACACGCCTGGTCCGGCCTCCACGGCTCCCACAGAGACCAGCTCCTTGGCCACGCCACTGCGTCCCCCGTCTTTAGGCGTGCAGCGCAGTTTGAGCCTGTAGCCGATGTCCTGATTGGACGGGACATGGACTCTCCCGCACCCTACCTCTGTCCAACCGCTGTCCTTGCCTGGAACCTCACTAGCAGCTTCAGGGCTAGTAGAACAACGAGAAAGAAAAAGAAAAACAATATAAAAAGGTGCAGAAGCTTTTGTTTTCTTTTCTTTTCTTCAGCCCAGTTCCCACCTCTGGGGACACTTTGTCTCTTGGTCAAACTGACTCCTAAAAATGAACTTCATCATCAAAGTAAACAACTGTTTTCAATAGGGATCCCTTAAATTTAATATTATTAAAGAAATGTGAACAAAATATGTGCTCAGCAGGATATTTTACAATGTACAAATGAATTTCAGCGCTCTCTGGTGTACAAATATGTACGGAGATCCTGTTTCTAGATTACCCAAAATATGTAGTGTTTGTGTACTAGCATTTCTTTTTTATAATAGCAGCCATACAGTTAGTCTTTATGTAACTATATACAGTCCATCAGTCAGGCTCTTCTTCAGATTTATTTTGGTCGATTAACAGTCCAAAAATATTCAATAACACATTTTGAGTGTTTCTGTTCTGCGGTTTCTTGTTACCTACAGTATATCGGCACTGTATCATCACGGATAATTTATCGGCCGTGCATTGCAGTCAAGACACCACTCCAGCAACCAAAATTAAAATTGTTCTACACAAATGTGATTTATTGCAAGTCTGTTGTAATTGATTGCATTACACTGCACAAAAGGGATGTGCAAAAAAAACCCTCCAGATTTATATTGTGATTCAAGCTCTACAGATTCAAAATTGATTCATATAATTCCAAAAATTGATTCATTTTTTAAGTAACTACATTGGCATATTGTGAATTGTTTTTAATTGAGAATCGTTTTGAATCGAAAATCAATATGGAATAAAATTATGACATTTTCTGAATCGTGCATCCCTACTACACAAACTATGTAGCACTAAGTGTCAATAACACCTATTTTTTATTATAATTATTAAGTGTGGGGGGGGGAATCGATACAGCATAGTATTGCAGTATTTTCAGTGGCAATACTGTCTCGATACACATGCGTCAAGTATCGATCTTTTATTATATTAGTGTTGGTCAGTTTGTCAGCTTGACGACCCCAATTTGCAGCAATAAAAATGAAGTGAGATGAACAAACAGAAAAGTATCTTTTAGATAAAAACAGATGTGAAATTGGGAAAAAATAGAAGTTGGAAAAAAGGCTATAAATTGAAATAGATTGCAGAATATTGCAATGTGTTTAAAATCGCACTAACATCGTATCGTGGCATAAGTACCGTGATGGAGGCGGTGATTCCCAGATTCCCACCCCTAATAATTACCTAGTGAATGGGGCATTTTCCTTATACCACGTGAACTCGCAGTCTTGGAGGTTGCCAAACTCGACCTCCAGATTGGGGCAGACGGGGAACCCGGCCAGCAGGGACACCGGGAGCTCCGCGGTGGTGAGAGTGGGTGCGTTCCTCTGGATCGCGTATTTACAGCCTCCCACGTGCAGCACGGCCCCGTCCTGCCACGCCTCCGAGTTCAGGACCGTCTCGGCCACTTCTTGCCCCTCGTTGAACAGCTTCACAATCACCTGCTCCGGGGTCTCACCCGGCTTCTGTCCCTTGTTCTTCTTCGACTTCTTCGCCTTTCCTTGGCCCTTGGCGATGCCATTGGAGATCCGGACTAGGACCTTGCCCAGCGTCTCGTCCTGGTCCCGCAGCATGTGCTTGTGGCTGCCGTCCAGGCAGAAAGAGATGGTGAGCTTGGGCTCCCCCGGGAGGCACCTCACCACGGCGGGCTCCATCCTGCAGAGGCGGCGGCAGGCTGCGGTCAGAGTCCCGGGTGAGGAGACGAGCAGGCGGCGGGGGAGCAGCGGGAGCGCAGCGGAGAGGAGGTTAAACATGAAGTCCCCGACAGCAGAAAGAGGACGGCAGGGTTAAACCAAATATAACCGATAAACCGCTTATGGCTAAACTACACTAACATTAAACCAACTGTCAACAGCCTGACCGTCCTTTCCTTCCTGCCCCATGTGGAACTGCTAGCAGCTAGCTACACCAGTTAGCCAGTATGCTAACCAGCAAAGCTAGGCCGAAGAGAAAACAGGCCAGATGGAGTTTAATCCACCCTCCAGCGGATTAAAAACTAAACAACACACGGGCTTCAGAACTAAAACCGCAGCTTTAAACAACGTGTTTTTTTATTTCCACAAAAGTTGGTAGCGGTCTGTCATATTTCCCCTGAAGTACAGTTGAACGTCTTCTTCTTCTTTACATAATGGCAGATTGAACGCCTCGACATGTAACACTGCCCCCCAGCGGACATAATGGGAATTACACCAGTCGCCATTGTGACATGTAGACCCAAACTGATGAGAAGTTCATTTTCAAAAACAGATCAACTGCATTCTTCAAATGATTAATATTCCTCCAATTGCATATAAAAATCAAAACAAAGGTACCTGTTTTTTGCAAATGAACTCTACATATTAAATAGGCTTCATTACATACAGGTTCAAAACGTTCAAATGTACAGAACAAACGCAGCACAGCACAATGGTTCAACAAGCATAAAATAACACACAAAAATAAACAAAGTTGCAATTGAATAAAAATTAGAAGTAGCATGTCATTTGTGTGTATTGGTGGTTGGCACTGTCGATGTTTGCATTTAGTGTAGTTCTGTTCGTGGTGTGTGTGTGTGTGTGGTGTGTGTGTGTGTGGTGTGTGTGTGTGTGTGTGTGTGAGAGAGAGAGAGATATTTCTATTCAAATCCCATTTCCTGCATTTCCATATAAGGTTAGGGACTATGATGATACAAAATCTAGAAAATAACGAAGTTGACTGTAATGATAAATTCTTCCAGAATACATAGTACTAAACTACGCATAACAAAAAGATGTCTTACTTTCTTTATTGTTAAAAATAGACGCTGATCACCGAGACTCATAAATAAGATAATCTCAAACAGATTTGAAAGTGGGAGGGACATGTCCCCCGGTGGAAATGACGCTTTAGCCTGTTTCAGTCTCAAGTGCACAATCATGCAGCCTAAAACAAGCGGGCAGATGATGGGGACTACTAGCCCGGGAGTCCAACAGCTAGCGTCAGCAACGACCTCAAAGAGGGTGGCGCAGAATTGATGTTTCACTCAAAAACTATACATCCAACAACAAGTCTACGATATAGTGTAACGTTTTATGTTCCGTGACAAAAAATACATAAAAAAATCCTGAAAGGAAAATGACCAAACACTTCAAACATAGAGGGGGAAAAAGAGCAAAATAAAAAGATGCTTTTTTTTTTATTTATATTTTTATTAAATTTGTTATAAAGACAAAAGCAGAAACCCACTAATAGGCAAATAAAAACATAAACATTAGAAATAGCATATTTAAAAAAAAAATCGAATGCTAAGCTGAAATCATACCGTCACACCAGAGGTTTGTTGCCAGTTGTCAACATCAAATCAGCTGAGTCTCTTTCAGAAGTGTATGCGTTCACAGTCTCGAGGCCTAGTTATCTTCTCGGCTTTATTACAGAATATTCTTCTCGGAGTCGTCGTTTTCCACACAGCAGTGTTCGGGGCTTTGTGGGAAGTAGACGTCGGCCTTGTGCTCGTCATCGTGCTCGATGTGTTTCAGGTGGATGACCATGTGCAGGGCGTAGGCCAGGACCAGCAGCAGGATGAGGGACGTGATGAGGCCCATCAGGATGGCTGGCGTCAGGAAGGTGGAGCAGACGCTCGCGGGGGAAAACCCGCCAGCGGTGACGTTGAACGCCTGAATCTGAAGAGGGACATGAGAGACATTTAGAAGAGAAAATTCATAATGTGACGCTTCCCAAAAAAAAAAAAAAAAAAAAAATGTAGGCCAATGAAATTGATTTTTTTTTTTGGTCAGTGTCAAATGTTGTTCAATAAATGACCAATTTCTTGCAAATTAATGAACAAAAAAAAACTATCAAAGCATTCGTCAGTTTTGTTTGAACCTTCACTAACCACTCGAGGGTGGCAGCAACAAGTTGTGTACACAAAAAAAAATAATTTCCCAATTAATTGATTGAAAGCATTTGACACTGACGTTAACATGTTTTAATTAAAGCTGCAAGCGTGCACATTTTTGTGAGTTTTCGTAAAATGACAATAGTTTAATACGATTACTCGTTGACTTCTGGAAAGGTGTTGCAATTATTGAACTAAAAAAACAAAAACAAGCAAAAAAGTTAAATAAATCTACAGTAAAAAAAAAAAAAAAACAAAACACCTACAACTGTGATATTTGCCTTAATACTTTTCCTAATAAAACTTTTTTTTCCATTCAGAACACAAGAGAAAATAAGAGTTTACTATTGAGCTAAATACTTGTTTTCCTCAACTATTCTGTTTTTGTGACCACTGGGAGCCGCAATCATGATGACGATTACATTTTAATTCATTGCACGGCCCTAATGGAAGAGGATGGTTTCTGCAGACGTCATTCATCGAGCTGCTGATTCTTTTGAATATTAGATAGTGAGTCAGCTGGGGTCATGGAAACAACAACCTAGAGCTAGCACGCTACACGCTGAAAATGGCAAATTGTAAAGAAAATTGGATTTTGCAATAAGGCGGGCCCGGCTTGGTTATTTTTCAGAGAATGGTGTTAAAATTTGTTTATGGCAATTACTCTCTAACTGAGACGTTTTGGGACCGATTGGTGGGGATTGGTGTAGACTAAGTCCACAAGGCGATACACTGGTAAGAGCAAATGAGGTTTAACCATGCAACCAGCGAATTTAAATAGCCCACGTTACTGTATTGTGTCAACAGTTAACTTCACTTAATATTTTATGTGGCTTTTTCTTTTGCGGGGTGCAAATGTTCCACCAAAACAAGTTCTGTACCGAGACTATTTTGCAGAGCCACCATCGCTCAGTCCTAAAATTGCGCCATCCAAGACGAGTGTGATTGGTTTAAAGCAATGTTTCCCAAACTTAGGGTTGGGACCCAAAATGGGTGAGACGTTATGGCCAATGGCAGACTAAATCAATCTTATGTGAATGAGCTTCTTTTATGCTACACTGGGCTGTTCAGCTCAGATGCTGTGGGTTCTCTCTCTCTCTCTCTCTCTCTCTCCTCTCATCCTAGGAGGGGATAAGAACATGAGTTGAGAAAGGGGGTGAGACACAGAAAGGAGAATAGACCCCTTTTCTGTTTTTGTTTACTTTTATAATGGAAGAAATATACTTCATATACATTTAAATTCGTGGTTTGTTCCGTCTTTTGTCCACAGTTTAAAAATGTAGACGTTACAATGATTCATGGGGTATTTTTGTAAATTTGGGTCCCGGGGGGAGACACCAAATTTCTCTTTTGGGTCTTGAGCGGAAAAAGTTTGGGAACCACTGGTTTAAAGACTCGCAAACAACCCGGAGCATGTATTTCATATCCCAGAATGTATCTATGGTCTGGCAAATGCAAGACTAACTATCTGGTAAATGGACAGGTACCTGGAAGTTGGTGAAGGTGATGCTCCAGCGGCGGGCGGGGTCGGTGCTGGGCAGCAGCAGGGCGCTGTAGCGCTGCAGGCTGCTGACGTGGTCGCAGTGGTAGGAGGAGGAGGCCGGGGCGTACACGTCGCTGGCGTTGAACACGGCCTCTTCAGAGGAGTTGTAGAGCAGAGAGACGCTGTCCACTGAGAACCACCACTGACCCGAAGACTCTAGGAACGTGTTGGACAGCTGCAGTCTGACACCAGAGGGACCAGAGACACCGTCAGTCCAAACTTTACATTTTACTTTTCAGGTGTGCTATAACAGTGATTCCCAAAGTGGGGGTCGGGACCCACAGGGGGGGGTCGCTAGCCAGAGGAGGGGGGGGGGGGGTCGCAAGTTGATTTCCAGAAATAAAGTAAAAATTTAAAAGTGATTAGAAAGAGCAGATGTCAGCCATGATTTTAACACATGATAAAACTAGTGGCTAAATTTAAAATAAAACCAAGCAAATAACTAAAAAGGGAACAGCTCTTTTGATTTTCACGCCTATAGTGCGTGCTCGGTCGCGAGCAATGTTTATATACGGTTATAGTGGGGGGGTCGCAAGTCACTTGCATCGTTACTTTGGGGGTCGTGGGCTGAAAGTTTTGGGAACCCCTGTACTATAACACCACCCAGACCACTAATTATTATATACCTCGCTATGTGTTGATGTATTCTGTTCTACATTAAACGGAGGTGGTGAAGACCCAAGAAATGGACAAAACAAAGGCAGGAATGAAGAAGACCGCGAACATGGATGTGAACAATGCAGGTTTCAAAATGTTACAAAAGAAAAATCGGCTTTGCAAATTAGTTATTATGATTATTATTTGAGGAAATGCATTCAACAGATTTGTAAGACCTCAAGGATACACAAAATATGTTTTGGTGATGAACACCTAATGTGAACTGCACAGGGCACCTTCTAATGTAAACGTGAGGAAGGATGGTCATTACATAAAGTTGTAGCCTATTTTAAGGCATGACTAGCAAACAGATGGTATCACTGACCTGATGGACAGACCTCTCAAATCCTCCACATCTCCAAACCTCATAACCATTCTGGAGAAGACAGACAGACAGACAGACAGACAGACTTAAGTCACAAAAAACCTTAAGTTGTGGGCTCTTGTTACCTTCTTGTGACCTGGTCAAACAAACAAAAATCTTTTTATTAACATCCTTCCTTGAACAAATGTCTTTTAACGTAATTTACTGGACATACTGCATTAATCTTGTTATATCTAAATCGGACTATAATCTTGCTGTCGGACATTTCATCGATTGGAACAAGTTTATGTTTATTGTTTAATGACCTTCTGTCTGAGATGGAGAGATATCGTTTTCTCGAGATGTTCCTTCCATTAAACATCCTCTATGTTCTACCTTCTCGGCCGGGGCTCCCTTGTAAAAGAGATTGTAATCTCAATGGGATTTTTTTCCCCTGGTAAAATAAAGGTAAAATAAAATAAATTATGTCACATCAGAAAAAAAACTGCAACTAAATCACACATGTTTTCTGTTGCTTTTAAAGCTTTGTGTATCCCACATCAGGCGGACAGGTGGACAGACGGGTCCCTCAGACAGACAGGTGTACATACGTGGCCTTGTCGTGGCGGCAGACAGACTGGCTGGTGTCGACGGGTTTCTGAGGAGAAAAGGCTCTCTCCGTCAGATCCAACTGCTTCTGCTTCTCATAGCGGAGAGACAGCTTCCTGGCCTGGAAGAGGACGCACGGCTCCCCATTGGACAACACCTGGTGGACAGAGACAAGAGTATTATTGGACATTGACATTAACATCTGGTAGAAGGAGATATCACATATGAGATGTTCTTTTTAAGAGCTATTTGTATGTGTTATGTATAGTCCTACATATCCACTATACTCCCGTTGTTACCATAAAGTATAGCTACAGATTATAATAATCTTATTGTTGGAGCAACATTTCCATTTGTCCAAAGAGGGGTGTTCACACACTTTAAAGCCATGTTGTGAGAGATTGTGAAATCCTATTCAGTAAAACCTAGTGTAGTATCTGTGTCCAGGACATTTATTTAGCCAAGCTTAACACAAGGAAGATTGGAAGCAGGGAAAACTAAAGACATTCAATACATGATTGCCAATACCAAACTCAGGTTTGCATTAGTTAAATAATTACCTATTAATTTCATGGCAAAAGCAAGTGTTAAATGGAATAATCAGCAGGTATATATATAAAAGAGAAAGGGCGATGGAAATACGTAAATTAGATTTTTTCAAATTTAGATTATACACCAGCTGTTCTATATGATGATGATGATGGTGGTAGTGGTTGTGTGTGTGTGTGTGTGTGTGTGTGTGTGTGCATTGTTACAGTAGTAATCGTCTGGAGACAACGCCACCTTGAGGGGAGGGAAGGGAACTGCAGCTCCTGGCACCTGAAGTAACTTCCTCTGTGTCACATGTGGAGACTGGAGAGGAGGCCAGAGACAGAAACAAAGTGAGAAAAATGAAATTTCCACGTTTGGTTTTGAGAAGCTAATGTTATTACATGTTAATACACATGAGTGTTGATGAGAAACTCCTGACTGATTTCCAAAACCTGACTGACAGAGAGCTGCTGTTTCCATTCAGATCTTATTTGTATATAATACAAGAAGGCAACATGGGGTTATTACTCCTCATAACATGTGTGCTTCTTTCCTTTTATTACTTTTTCTTTTCTTGAACAGAATGGAAATCTAAAGTTTTTCATCAGCAGTGAAACTAAATTACGTAAACTCTTTGACACAGTGACACTTACAATTTTGAATGCCAGATTTTAAATGTTGTATTTAACCACCACAGTTCTTCACCAGAGTTTACCTGCTGTCGTCTAAATGGTTGGTCTGCAGACATCAAACCCTCCTCCATCCACATCCCTCCATCACTCTGTGCAACCTCTTCATCTGGAAAGACAATTAAAATAAATAAGTAAAATAAGTCACATATGGGTTTTACAATATATGATTTAAAGGTAAAGTAACGTCTCTAAAAACATACACATGAAGGCAAAATGCACGGTCGCAAAAACTACAACAAACACTTGTTTTTATAGTCCCCCACACAAGGTTGCACCTTACATTAGTAGTTTTTTGAGGAGCCTTCTAACGGCTCAGAGAGAGCAGCCATTTATTTGGCCTATGCCAACCATGCTTAACCATCAGTGTGTCCACACCACCTGAGAAACCAGTTACTGTTAATAGTAACAGCAAGTAACATACTGTACGTACAGTATACAGGTTTTCAGGGTTGCACTAGCACAATGCACAATTAGGTTTAGTGAAAAACAAAATCCTTGATACGTTCATGCATTTTGTTGCAGGGGATTTGTTTTTATTAATCTCCTGCTGATATGCATGTGGTCAATGTCATTGTGTCTGCTGGCTGCTGCCTTGCTCCATCAGGCTGCTGCATCTACTTACTGTACATGGCTTGAAGCTATTTCTAAAATAAAGATTAATTTAGCAGTTGGGCAAGTGTATGCTTGTTGATCACAGTACTGAAAGAATACTGTGAAACAAGACTGTTCTTAGGTTCTTTACACTGTTGTTTCGGTTTGGGTGGTTTTCTATGAGCTTGCTACAAAAAAATGATTAAATAATTGTCATACAAACCTATTATATGCCAACTTTGAGGTTGGGTAACAACAATCAGAGGGGTTTATGGGAAGAGCTACAAGTCAAAAAAGTAAGTAGGAGAGACAGACAGACAGACAGACAGACAGACAGACAGACAGACAGACAGACAGATAGACAGATAGAAGATAGACAGACAGATAGACAGATAGATCTTACCATGGACTGGAGAGACAGCAACACTGTGAACAGAAGAAGCAGGAGGATCAATAAATAACATGAATATAAATTCCTCTTTTTTTCAAGTTACATTTACAATCACACAATCCAGATTTAATACTGACTCATCATCATTTGACAGTATGTGACGAGAAACATGGTGGATGAGATGTCTAATTCAGATCAAAGATTGGTCTTCAAATAAATTGTTACTGTAACAAGTCAAATATGAAAACCAATGACCAGTGACTGTTGGATTAGGATTAAATGTCCAATAACAAATCAACCGCAGTTAAGAAACCAAAACAAAAGTTATAACATTAGATAAAACAGGAAGGTTTGTCATAAAAGCCAAACCACTAACAAGTGCGTGTTTAGACAGAGTTGAGAGAACTATCAGTCAAATGAGAGAAAATGTAAAGTAGCATAATGACGGTATGTTAAATCACCCTCAACAAAAATCAATTATGAAGGTTAAAAGCAGAGAGAGGGAGATGAAGCTGTGAGGCTTTGCCTCCCCAGTGACCCAGACGTTCACCCGGCTGATTAGTGTTTAAGATAACAGATCCGTTCCCTGACCCACATTACAGAGAGAGAGACCGTTGTAGTATGAAAAACAATGGAGCACAGATTTTATAATACACTCAGTTTAACACCAAAACAGCATAATCTGATTGCTTTTTATAAAAAAAAAAAAAAAAAAAGCACATTCATGCGAGCAGTGAGCATGTGCAGAGGCGACGCCAAGAATAGAGCTCCAGTACATCAACTGTCTGTAGTTAAAGTTCAATTCAAATCCAGTTATTTCTCCACAGTAGAGATCTTCAACAGGGGTTCAGGACCCCAAGGGGGTCCTCAGAGTCAATGCAGGGGGGCCACCAAATTATAGTGCTTTTTAATATTATTTTTGTGGGGCTTTTCCCTTTATTCTAGTGACAGTGGATAGGGGGATGAAAGGGGGAGAGAGAGGAAAGCTCCTACTGGGTGAGCTAGAAGCCGACCCATTAATGATCAATTTTTTAAAGTTAAAAAATTAAACATATTAAAATGTCTTAACATGAATACAACTTATAATAAATAAATATAAATCAGACTATTTGTGAAAATAATGGTGATGGGCTAACTGGCCTGTAGGTACAAAAAAAAGAAAGTAAAGTGTAAGTGTGTATGTATGCATCTGTGTCTATGTGTATGCATGTGTTTATGTGAGCTGTAGGTACATAGATTTATAGTGTACGTCTATATAAAGATGTATTAATAAGTGAAGCATAGCATTGTTTTCTATTTAACTAAAGGATAAAATAGAGAAAGGGGGTAGGACCAAAAACGTCTTCCTACTCTTTTTTGAACATGGTAATTTCTTCTTTGAATTACTTACAATCATTTATCTGTCATTTTAATTTTATATATACGTGTACGTATAGAATACCAGCTGATCTGAGTGGGTGGCTGATCTTTCATGCAATATCTACATTGCCCATTAGAATTGCCCATAATTAATCATTCGTCCATTGTTCCAAAGGCTCATTTTGTTCACTAATCTGAGATCATTTTTAAAAACTAAATACAAAAACATTGGAGAACACAGTGAAGAATCTGGAAACTGCTGCCCAGGTTAAAAAAACAACAACAATGCAACTGATCTCAGCTGGTATTCTGTCTAAAATGGAGTGCAATGGAAATGTGTAAGTGACTCCAAACACTTTTGACCGGTAGTGTGTATGTACAGTATGTACACATACATACATATAAACTACTACTATGTAAGGTAGCCATGCACAGTTAATCCTGAGGATTATAGGTTTATCATTAAAACATGATTCATAAAATCCTACCAAGAAATATTTTAATAGCTTAGTATTCTATGCACTAAACGGTATAAAGGCTTTAGGCTGCCCACACATTACTGCAGGCCTAGCTTATTATGCATTGGATGCTTTTTTTTTCAGTACATATTAATTGTATTATAATTGTGCTTTGTTTAAAACAAGAGGCATAGAGTTGTCAAATCCTCCTCCCAACTCAATGAAAAAAAAAATGGATACGCGTCTCTGGTTTAAGAGGACAGGACTGTGGATTGTGGGATTGCAATAATTACATAATCGCACACGCACACACACACACACGCGCACACACCACACACACACACACACACACACACACAGACACACACACACGTCATAAGGATGAGGTGCATGGCTCTCAGCCAAAAGGAGATTTCGCAGCTTCTCCCTTCTTTACCATTAGCAGCTGCACACTGGAGAAAAATGACCCACCACGAACAGCAGACACAGATCGACATCATCATCCCGTTTGGGTTTTGTTCAATGAGATTTTTTTTCATACAACTGTTGCTTTATACAAAATCTGCTACTACGATGCGCTTCAGGTTTGGGAAAAATCATGATAAGGAAATGGTTTAGGCATGGTTAGGGTGAGGCAACTAAACACTTACTCAAGGTTTGGGAAAGGTCATGGTCAATAAAAAACTGGAACGTTAACTTGGGGTTTGCAACAGGACACAAACCCCTGCATGAAAGTCCCATGTGCGATCACATAACTGAGATAACTGGGACAACTGGGACGACTTGGATAACTGGGACGACTGGGACGACTGGGACGACTGGGACGACTGGGACGACTGGGACGTAACTGGGACGACTGGGATAACTGGGACGACTGGGAACTGGGACGACTGGGACGACTGGGATAACTGGGACGACTAGGATAACTGGGACGACAGGGACGACTGGGACGACTGGGATAACTGGGACGACTGGGATAACTGGGACAACAGGGACGACTGGGACGACTGGGACGACTGGGACGACTGGGATCCTGGTTTGTATCCATTTGATTAAGAACAGTATTCACTCTCCTTTTAGCTCTAGTTTAATGACAAGCTCATAGAGACTTCTCACCAACTCATAAGTCTTTTCCACGATCAGCAATTACGACTCATATTTATGTTTTCATTGTTAAGCTGCAGAGCCCTCTACTTGCCTGTTGTAATTATTAATACTTTAATTTAATAATTTAATACTGTTTATTGAGCCGCAGTGGGGAAATTACAATTATGACAGTAGCAAAGCAGGAAGTACAAGAGCACCAAATTTGGCGTTGGGGCCAATCACGCAGAGAAGTGTTGTTAGGAACAAACAAACACCCTATGGTACGGCTCAGCTGGTGTAATACTTCACCACTTCCTTCCTGTTTTGATGCCGGCAGATGACAGCAGCTACTAGCTTTGTCAGCATGTACACAACACTGTTTATAAGTTACAGTAAAAAGTGATATAATAACACTGCATGAATTGTTGGGGTTTGACTACACTAAACGTTTTACCAAGCTTTACTGGCTCTAACCGATTGGCCGCCTGAGCCAAGTGAGACATTGAAGAGTAGGGTGACTCCAAGCTAGCGATGGCGAGGTGAAGCTACATGAAGCATTGAAGCTTTGCAGCAAATTGGTCCGCAATACCACCTTTTGGTCAAAGGGCGTAAAACAGGCAGATATAGCACAGATGATCTGAACCATCCGTGATATACAGTGGTATGAAAAAGCGTTTGCCCCCTTCCTCATTTCCTGTTCCTTTGCATGTTTGTGATCTTCTGGTGGACCTTACTGTGTCAAGCAGCTCCTATTTAAGTGATGCCTTGATTGTGAACAGGTGTGGCAATAATCAGGCCTGGGTGTGGCTAGAGAAATTGAACTCAGGTGGGACAACCACAGTTATAGTATGTTTTAACAAGGGGGGCAATCACTTTTTCACACAGGGCCATGATGGTTTGGATTTTTTTTCACCTTTAATAATAAACACCTTCATTTACAAATTGCATTTTGTGTTTACTTGTGTTGTCCTTGACTATTGTTTAAATTGGTTTGATGTTCCGAAACACTTAAGTGTGACAAACATGCAAAGGAACAGGAAATGAGGAAGGGGGCAAACACTTTTTCACACCACTGTACATGCGTTTTGCACCAGTAAAGACTTACAAATAAAGAGAAAGAAAAATGGCTATGTAATCCAGTTGTATCAATATACAACATGTCACCATGACTTTGCGTAAACATACACGGCTACTTTCTTAAACCAAGTGGCGTGTTATCTGTACGCATTTTGAGCTATCCGCGTGTATGTCTACGCTGTGTCCAGCGGACGTAAACACACACACGCCACTTGGCGTGTTATCACAAGAAGAAAGCAACGGTTGAGTTTAGGACACGGGACACAGGGTTGGGTTTAGGAAAAAAAAAGAAACCAACAGTTGAGTCTCCCGGGTGAAAGTCCTGTGTTTGACCCATCCAACCCCCCCACCCATCCTCCCTTTTCGCCTTTTCATGCTACTCGGTCCGGTGTAAATTCACACACTATTGCAAATTATTGTAAGTCAATGGAGGCCAAACAGAGTCCGTAAACATGCTAAAAAGTGAGCATGCGTCTTGATAACATGCCAATAATGGCATATGAATTGGCTAGTCATATATACACCATTTCATGAGATCCGCCTGCAATATATGTGTATTTTCTGCTGAAATGATTGTATAACATAACTGTTTAATAAACGGATTGCCTTGAGAAGAAGGTGGTGATCAAAATCGGATGTCATTAAGCCTCAATATGCGCTTCACGGAAAACTTACGGGACTTCCCGAAACATGTTCTGAAGCCTCAGCCCAGAGATAACAACACTACTCCAAGCCTTCTGCTGAAAAGTTATGAATATTGTCAAGGGCGTAACATCCTCATCTAATACACTCAGCACCAAACAGCAGACAACTAGGTGAAGAAAATGGAAAAACAGCAGCTCAAGAGCCAGATATTTTTTTTCTCAGAAGATGGTAGAGGCTCAAACAGAGCTAAAAGAGAGTGAATATTGGACTAAATGAATCTCGCATTTCCAGACCTTCCTCCACAGCCCTGCAGATGAGGGTCTGGCTAGTCCACACAACATTCCAGGAAGAGGAAGTGCTTTATTGGCATTTCTTTAAACCAGTCATAATCATCTCGATGGACGGAGCACCATAGCCTCTGCAAAATAGCCTCAGGAAGGAATTGAAGGAATTGGTTTTGGTGGAACACGTGTACAATCACAGGTTGTTTTAGTCGTGCAACAGAATACTGAGACTGGACAGATAGTCCAGCTAGCTGTCTGGATTTACCATCAGTTAAACCATAGTCCTCATAAATCAACCAGAGTTTAAAATGCAGACACAAAGAAAGCAGAAGGTGACAGACATCCATGTGAAATCAGGGACATCCAGTGGAATTTCCGGTGGCATCTGAAAAACCACGTAAATTAAACATCGATACATAGACTAGTTTACCACTAATTACTTTTTTAGGTGATAACATGCCAGATGTTGGGTTTTCAGCCTGTCCGTCTGCCCCCCAAATGACTAAATAAGAAAATCACTGATGCAGCTTTAACGAAGTAACAAACAATTAATTCAGCGACCATCTGGTGGGGCTCCAGCAGTAGAAACCCATCAGTAATCTCTGCTGACCATGTCAAGTGTCAAATATCAGAGAATCAATAGAGGGTAAGAAGCACCAAGGTTAAACGTCCTCCTTGTCTGTGTGTCCCTTTGTCTTCACCTACCTGGCAGCAGCTGGCCGGTCGAGGCAAGTGGAGGATTGCAGATGGAGGAGAAGGAGAGAGAGGAGGATAATGCCGCAGTGTTTCCATGGTGAAGCCATTGCTGTGGTGACCAGAGTGTGATGCCAGCACCACACTCTCCCCCTCTCGCTCCGTTGTAATCTACTTTAATCAGCCCACCGTCTTTAAGCCCTGTGACAGATTGATGAATCAGCCAATCGGGTAGGAGCAGAGGCAGACAGGGTCGAGAGAGCCCCCTCGGCCCCGCCCCTGCTGTTCCCACATTTTCAATTCAGCTCAGGGAAAACCCACTTCACTTCAGCAGATAAAGGTCATCCCAATGACGAGTGCACCGACAAAACAAAGTGCTTAAAATACACTTGGTAAACATTTATCAAACGGTCCAGCCCAGTGAATTTTCCTTGAATGTACACATTTGCAGACATGGAAAATAATACATGGATTTCATGAGTTGTTGTCCTCACGTGACACACCGGGAGTTGCTGTATAATGTTTGGCTACTACTTTATGTGCCATTAGCTTCAAAACCGGGTGCACTTCCTAGGGGGCCTGGCCCCCCCACACGGTGCACCAATGCCATGATCCAATGGCAGTGTGAAGGAACTGAGCACCAATATATCATCAGATTGTTTTAACTTTTAAATATCAATGAGGCCAATAGTATATTACATCAAAGATCCATAGGCGACGGGTTTACATAACAACACAGTAAATAATGCTATTTTTTTTCTTCTTTTACTGTGACTGTTATTGCCACTCTTCATTTTAACCCCAACCGCATGTCAGACACACCCTACCAAGAGCCTGGGCCTGGGTCTGGGTCTGGGTCTGGGTCTGGGCCTGGGTCTGGGCCTGGGTCTGGGCCTGGGTCTGTCCCAGGTTTCTTCCTTAAAATGAAGTTTTTCCTCGCCACTGTCGCACTGTTGCTTGCTCTGGAAGAAAACAACTAGACCTGTTGGGTCCTTGTATGTAAATTATAGAGTGTGGTCTAGACCTGCTCTATCTGTAAAGTGTCTCGAGATAACGCTTGTTATGAATTAATAATATAATACAATTGAATTGAATTAAATAATCCAAGCACTTTAAAAAACTATAAAATGTTTACGTAACCTACAACATTAAAACAAAACTTGAAGAAATATTTTAGATAGAACAAGATAGATCTATAGTTGCATGTAAGATCGCATGTAAGAAAAAGTCTCACATTTTGTTAAAAATATGAAAAGTCCGGAGTAAAACCTTTACTTCTACACTGATGTTTCTAGAAATTACCAAATATCACAGTGTGGTAACACAAGTTTTCCAATTGTTTATTCTGTAGCCTATTTATAATGAATATGTATAGGCTAGGCTACCTACAAAAAAAACACGATAGTTTTACCTTTGTGTGATCATTTCAGTCAGGCATTTTCCGTGGCCACACATGGCCGGGGTCCTCAGACTAGACATTGCCGCGGTGCATGCTGGGTCCTTCCTTTCTATCCCAGGCTCGCTTCTGCAATCATGGGTACGGCTCAAACTTCATCCTAAATACTTAATTATTCAGTTCACTGCTGCAATTTTTCACATCGACGTCGTATATGAATCTCTTACGGACTGTTAGCGATGTGTTTTTAATGGAAAAAGCTGCACAGTGGGTGAGAAAACGGACCGTTTTTACGGTTGTCTTTCCTCGCAACGTGGAGCGGCCATAACGCGTCTGAGCTGCGTAACGCTAACACAAGCGGCGTGTTAGCACGGTTAGCTTAGCATAGCGTCCCTTTGTACACTTCAAACAGATTAATGTTCATATTTTAATATTTCATTAAACAGGTAACGAAATGGCTAAACCCCCGATGTTGTTGCGCGTGCAGTCTCAGATTGCGACTGTTCGTTGTTCCAGCTAGCTTCATGCTAGCTTCATGCTAGCTAGAGTCGCGCGCAGCTAACGAGGCTTCCTTCACTTGTCAGAGTACAGTTGTCTTAATTTTACGTGTTTTGGGGGAAATGTCGCGATAAGATGTACAGAGGGCATTTGAGTGTGTACAAAATATCGTTGTTCAATATTAACAGTAAAGTTAAATGCAGTTAATTACCGTTAGTGGCTGTAAAGCTAGCTGTAGTCGGTTACACTCATAACGTATCAACGTTTACCGGATAACTTAAACAATTAGAAATGTAGGTTTGTAAATGCTGAGAGCTCTTAATCGGTGTGAAGTCGGGTTAGTCCTGTTGCCAAGTGATGCTGCTTGCGTTGCTGCAGTCCCTGTATGTCGGATTTGTTTAAATAAAAGCAGTCCCAAATCTATGCAGGGGGTTTTCTACATTCCTGGGCTTGGGTGTTAAAGCGTTTGGACTGGTCACACTGTTTTAAGGAAAGGGAACCGTGTTTTATAAATAACTGTTCAGATGTGGAAACGGACTCACCTGGTCCTCAGGAGGCTACCTCATGAGCTTTTTCGGTCTTTAAGATTGAACTAAATTAAATCTAGTTGGAGAGACTTGGGAAACATGTTTCTCTTTTTCTTGATGTGTAAGAAGTCAAATGGCTACAGGCAGTTGGGCGTAATCTTACCAAAGTGTATCTAAGTAACTGTAGTGATTGGTGTTGCACCAGTTGTAGTCCTCAACTTTACAAAACCAGTTGTTGTTCATAGCACAGGTGATGGTAACTCAAGTAAACCAACTTTTAACTCTAAAATGTGACTACGGCGGCCACAGAATAGCAAAACAAATTTCTGTGCGATCCATGTATGGGCGGCAGTAGCTCAGTCCGCAGGTAGCTGGGTTAGGAGCCGGAGGGTTGCATGTTCAAGTCCCCGTACGGACATAGTGTGGACTGGTAGCTGGGGAGGGACCACCTGCGTAGACGTGGACTCCTGATACAATATCATCACAATATTTATGTCACAATGTTGAAGCGCTATACTTGGCGCCTGTATATCAATATCAGTATTGCTACGATATATTATATAATATATATATATATATTGCGGTACTTCGCTGCATCGATTCCCCACTCCTGGGCACAGCCAACTAAGGGTGGGAATCACCGGACGCCTCTCGATACAATATCATCACGATGCGTCTGTTACGATATTATTGCAATTTTACAACATATTGCAATAGGATTGTCAAGCAGACAAACTGCCCAACACATGTACAAAAAAAGATCGATACTTGGCGACTGTATCGATACAGTATTGCCACTGAACCTATCGCGATACTCTGCTGTATCGACAGGACACTGGTTCTGCATTGGCACTAACGTTACTCCCTGCTGATCTTTGGCTTCCAGGAAAGTGTCGTGGTCTGCGCACAGCCAGGAAGCTCCGTAACCACCGCCGTGAGCAGAAATGGCACGATAAACAGTACAAGAAGGCCCACCTGGGCACGGCCCTGAAGGCCAACCCCTTCGGAGGAGCCTCCCACGCCAAAGGCATCGTGCTTGAGAAAGTGTGAGTACCGGGACGCCAGCTGAACCGTAAATAACTTAAAGTGGAGCGATGGCTGAGCGCTAGTCATTTTTAGCCTTTTGACCTTCGCCTCTTCTGATAAAGTTGAGCCCCTTGATCCAGTTCCAGTTAAAAGCTTGTTGACGAGTTTGAGTCAAACCCTCGCATTAGATGTGTAAATCTCCCGTCACCCAGGAGGCGGACGAGGTTGTTGTGATTTTAATGTCAGTTACCTCCATCACCTACTGAAATGTTCTAAAATCATTGTTGAATTGCATTGTTTTTTTGTTCAATCTTAAAGCTCTTGACATTTGAAATAGTTTTCAGTTTGTTAAAGAGTGTTTTTGTGTTTTCCGTCTGCAGTGGCGTTGAGGCTAAGCAGCCCAACTCTGCCATCAGGAAGTGTGTCAGAGTTCAGCTCATCAAGAACGGCAAGAAGATCACCGCCTTCGTCCCCAATGACGGTTGCCTCAACTTCATCGAGGTACAGCCTGCCCTGTGTACATCCCTGAATAATAGCCAAGCATGTTGTGGTGCAGCAGAAAAACTAAGCTAAAGTAAATCACACCAAGTGGTATTACTAGCTGATAAAATGCAATGCCATCTGATTAGAATTTCACAGCTTTTACAAAAACAGTATTGATGCTGCGTAATGTCTCTGCATGTCCTAAAATGTTTTGATAAATGGACGCGTACATTTTGTCGACTGATCATCCTCTCTCCTCTCCCTTCGGTGTCGCAGGAGAACGACGAGGTTCTGGTGGCGGGATTTGGACGTAAAGGTCACGCCGTTGGTGATATTCCTGGAGTCCGTTTTAAGGTGGTCAAGGTGGCCAACGTGTCCCTGCTGGCTCTCTACAAAGGCAAGAAGGAGAGACCCAGGTCATAAACAGTTAGGCAGAAAATAAATAAAACCTTTTCAATTACAATCTGGTTGTTTCATGTTGTCATTTAATGGTTTGTCACTCCTAATTGTTAATCTTTTAGGATATAAAAAGCATGAATATCAGTGAAACCACTTACTGTACTTGCTCAAAGTCAGCTTAAAGGGTTGGCACACTTTATACTAATAAGACATTATCAAAATGTTTAAATAATCAACGTCAGTGTTGTGGACTTTGGGGGTGACCTTTTAGCTCTAGCTCACTCAGTTTGCCCCCCCAGTCCACCCAAGAAATTCCAAAATTAGGTTATAGTATGTTTTGCTAGTATGTGTTACTTGGGTTAGAGCGGTTTATGATTTTCCTCTAATTGAGACAACACACCTGCACCAATACAAAGACACTTAAACATGTGGACCTTAAGAGCTGGGGACCAAACCACCAACCCTGCTACCCTTGTGGCCTTTGCTGTTTTGTGGAAGAGTTTTGAATCCAGTTTTAAGACCTTTTTAATTCTACTTGGTTTTGCTTTTTAATTCATCTGCAAATACTTCTGATATTTTCAAGCCAAACTTTCTTGGGCTCCACCTCCACTGTGGTGACGAGATATTTGATGACATCACCCAGGACCCAGGCAATACGGAATGGATTTTCGATATTTTCTGACAATATGGACAGAAATCTGAAATGTTGGGCCAATTAATCCATGCAAATGTGCATGTGGAGCCCTACTGCTTTGTGTTGGGTATTTTACAGGCAAATTTAAGGTAATGGGGTAGATACGCTGCACTGTTTGGTCACATTTTTTTTGTCCTGCAGTGTCACTGACGGCTGATCAGTTCACTTTATAAAGTTCTCTGTATGGGGCGCCGTTTGTAAAGCGGCTCGTGCTGAAAATAACAGCAACATTTTGTCACATTTAGCTTTAAATAATGTTTAAATAACTGGTATGAAATTTTGAGGGTCACTTTCTTGCACATTTACAACAATATTTGTCAACTTGGAAATATTTTAAATAGTTAAATCCAAATATTAAATGTTACACCTAAATGTTAAATGTTAAATCTATATGCTAAATCTAAATCTAAATGTTAAATCTAAATCTAAATGTTAAATCTAAATCTAAATGTTAAATCTAAATCTAAATCTAAATGTTAAATCTAAATATTAAATCTAAATCTAAATGTTAAATCTAAATCTAAATCTATATGTTAAATCTAAATCTAAATGTTAATTAATCTAAACTATTTTAAATCTAAATCTAAAATGTTAATCTAAATCAAAGAAATCTAAATGTAAATGTAAATCTAAAAATCTAAATGTTAAATCTAAATATTAAATCTAAATCTAAAAGTTAAATCTAAATCTAAATGTTAAATCTAAATCTAAATCTAAATGTTAAATCTAAATGTTTGGGGTGAAACTAATATTTAGCTAATATGCAAATTAATGTCGGTAACCGGAAGTACCAAAATAAAAGCTCGAGGAGGTCAGTGTATGTTTATAGTGTCAAATAACGAATATAAATCCTCTCATCGGGAGATATGGACTCTTGAACTTGGATAACCGTGAAAATAACTACTAAAATAATAAACACAGTTGGGGAAAACTGTATTTGAAGAGTACTTTGAGTTTTTAGTGTCACTTTTATGAATGGTGTGGGAATTATAGCCACTATAGCCAGCCACGGGGGGGGGCTCACTTTGACTGGTCTGTCACGTTCGCTTGCATTAACGTCAGCAAGAGCCTATCCCCGCCCGCCCCCGACAAGGCACGGTACTGTTGGCCATGGTCACTCTGCGTAATGTCTAACGAATCAGCGTTAGCCGAGAACATCGGCAGAGCCGTCCTGGTGGCTGAACAAACTTATTCAACAGCGACAGCAACAGCCTCAGGGCCACCGCAGGCCACCTCGGTAAGCATGTTTTCCAAATCACGGAGCTAGCAACCCTGTTGTCAAGGCTAACTTAACTAAACTAGCTAACGGTAGCTAGCCAGTAGAGATTTGCTACTACCTTGACAACAAGACAATGCTAGCTCCGTGATTTGGAAAACATGCTTGACCAGTCAAAGTGAGCCCCCCCCCGTGGCTGGCTATAGTGGCTATAATTCCCACACCATTCATAAAAGTGACACTAAAACCTCAAGTACTCTTCAAATACAGTTTTCCCCAACTGTGTTTATTATTTTAGGTAGTTATTTTCACGGTTATCCAAGTTCAAGAGTCCATATCTCCCGATGAGTGGATTTTTATTCGTTATTTGACACTATAAACATACACTGACCTCCTCGAGCTTTATTTTGGTACTTCCGGTTACCGACATTAATTTGCATATTAGCTAAATATTTAGTTTCCCGAACACATTTAGATTTAACATTTAGATTTAGATTTAGATTTAACATTTAGATTTAGATTTAACTTTTAGATTTAGATTTAATATTTAGATTTAACATTTAGATTTAGATTTAGATTTAACATTTAGATTTAGATTTAACATTTAGATTTAGATTTAATATTTAGATTTAACATTTAGATTTAGATTTAGATTTAACATTTAGATTTAGTTTTAATATTTAGATTTAACATTTAGATTTAGATTTAGATTTAACATTTAGATTTAGATTTAATATTTAGATTTAACATTTAGATTTAGATTTAGATTTAACATTTAGATTTAGATTTAACATTTAGATTTAGATTTAACATTTAGATTTAGATTTAGCATATAGATTTAACATTTAACATTTAGGTGTAACATTTAATATTTGGATTTAACTATTTAAAATATTTCCAAGTTGACAAATATTGTTGTAAATGTGCAAGAAAGTGACCCTCAAAATTTCATATCAGTTATTTAAACATTATTTAAAGCTAAATGTGACAAAATGTTGCTGTTATTTTCAGCACGAGCCGCTTTACAAACGGCGCCCCATATCTCTGGGGAAGGTAAATATAGCAACAGGTATCAGATCTCCTGCCCGTCCCCCCCCCCCCCCCCCCCCCCTTCCGCTTTCAGCCAGAGTGCTGTAGCTAAACAGTTGAAACATATATATATGTATATGTGTGTGTGTACAAATGTACTTCTTTTCAAAGAAAAGTTATAAAGTGTTTTACAAAGACAATAAGTAAACAGTTAAAATAACATATACAAAATAAGAGATAATATACTAATAGTAAAATCAATAAAAAGCAAGTCTAGAATATTGTTGTTTTTTTTTAAAGAAGACTGTTCCCTGATCATCTCCGGCAGATTATTCAACAATTTAGGGGCTGGACCAGAAAGATCCAATCACTTTAATTTTGCAGGTCTGAACAGGGAATGGCCGAGAGTGACCTACCCGAGGATCTAACATTACTAAGGCGTTTTGGAGATATGCCCATACAAGCATTAAAAGTGATAATAAAACGATTGGGACTCACATGAACCTCCGCTTCCCCCTGTGCAGAATGTGTGAATCACACGTGATGCACTAGCAGGTAGTGCTCCTCTACTCAACAATGGGATCATGGGTGCATTGACAGAACTCATGCAGACATACAGCTCTCGTTTCAGTCACAGGTCAGAGACCTCTCTGCCTCCTGCAGTCAGCTGCTACAACAACAACAGATCCTCTTTTAAGCTGCAAGGACTCCACAGCCGAGTAGAGGGAACCCAAACAACGAGCTAACGCAAACCCACAAGGTAAAGAAACCTACAGACAGAAGGTCAAGTCTGTTTTCAGAGACAAAAAGACATTGAAATGCCATTATCAATATATGTCTGCATAAATATTTTAGTTCCTGTACAGTAGTAGATAAGCTTGGCTTTTTACTATTTGGCACTGAGCATTAGAGTCCACATACTAAGTGTTTTCTATGTTGTCCTGGTTTAGTTCCAATGAAGGGAAATCCTAATCCTACAACAAATAGTGATATTATGGCCAAACAAACTGTAGTCATGTGTTGTTACCCTTCTCTAATAGAACAGACAGAAATGACAGTCTCTGAGGGACATGCAGTTTGTAGAATATACATTTGCAAAGATCCAGAAAAGGTCTGTATTTGACAGGAAACAGGAAGTATCTGATAAAGGCGGGACAGAGTCAAGCTGAACAGATGACGACAGTCTAGTCTACCATTTAGCTCCGTAGTGTTTGGGGCTCTGAATACATCACCCTGTGTGTGAGAAACAGTGAGATGTTCAATTGCACGCTTGGTGGCGCCCCTCGGGATGGGCGACTTTCATTACTCAATGCTAGACCCTTAATCTTTCAGATTTGGGTCTGGATTTCCTGCAGCCAGGCTCCAAAATCTGGTGGAAATTCTGAAGCAAGAAGAGCGGGGGCTGTTAAAGCAGCAGATTGATGCCTATCACATACACACATACAGTCAAGGGCGTAGCAGACACGGGGTACGCGAGGGACAGGTTCCCCACACTTTCCATGTCGGTGCTCTCTGTCCCACGCGCCTACAACACGTCTGGGTTGATTTGAACGCACCATAAGTAGGCGAGTGTGCACCTTACTCAGGTTGCATCAGCTGATTGAGAGACTCATATAGATATAGGCGATAATAAAATAATAAATAACAAAAGCATATGCAAAAGAACATAGGGAGGAAAACCCCATAAAATAGGCAATAATTAAGATCAGTGTACAGGGCAGAATAGTGGCATTAGAGAACCAATTTGGGCTATAATGGCCAAAATAATTCTCCAGGGGGGCATGCGCCCTAAATTCCTTCCTCCCGCCAGTGTTTTCATCACTCATAAATCAATTGTGTGCTACTTGGAATCTGATGATTTTAGAGATAATCAGGAGAGGATCTTTTCCATCACACAGTACACCGTGTACTACAGAAGCATTTGATTAGAACCAACGCTGATCACACGCACGTTCACTGAAACATTAGTTTTTTTTGCCCGAGCCAGGACACTTTTATGTGGACATCATGGAGTTTGTGCGATTTGGGACGGAGGATGATGACGACGACGCAGCGACTCAGTACATGATTGAACAGAGTCTGCTGGAGAGCAACAAACAGAAGGAGGAAACCCACCGAGACTCGACAACACGGGACAGCAGGAGGTCAGTCGGACAGAAACCGGTCTTACACACACTTCCACAGAAAATCCACCAGCAGTTTTTAAAGTGCTCATATTGTGCTCATTTTCAGGTTCACAATTGTATTTAGAGGTTATACCAGAATAGGTTTACATGGTTTAATTTTCAAAAAACACCAAAGTTTTGTTGTAATTGCACATTGCTGCAGCTCCTCTTTTCACCCTGTGTGTTGAGCTCGCTGTTTTAGCTACAGAGTGAGACATCTCACTTCTGTTCCATCTTTGTTGGGAGTCGCACATGCTCAGTAGCTAGGTAAGGACTACTAGCCAGTCAGGAGCAGAGTGTGAGGGCGTGCTATGCTAGCAGCTAGGCGAGCATAGCACATATAACTAAGGCTGGACTACAACAGAGCTGTTTGGAGCCGTTTGTGAACAGTGTTTTCTGTGGGAGATGGTAAGTCCCTTTGGGGGGGGGGGACTTTGGGCTTTTTTGTTTTATAAACCAATAACGTGCACAAAATAGATATATAATACAATAAAGGAAAGGGAAACAGCCAAAAAGCATAATATGAGCACTTTTAAGATGCGCGTGCGTTGCTTTAAGGAGAGAAGATGTTCATCATCTGAGTTTACCAGAACTTTGTGTCCGATGTGTTTAAGTTGGAGATCTTCTTTCCACGCAGCTCTGGACCTGAGTCTGCAGACTGCATCTTCACTGCCATAAGACAAGGTGAGGGACTTTAGTTTAGATTTTAGTTACTGTAAAAAAAAAAAAAAAATACAAATGAAACTGTCAGGTATTTCAATAGTAATAATTAAAAAAAACTATTAACAATAAAAACAACAACAAAAACACATTGTCATTAATTTGGACTCCAAAAAAGGACTAAACTGGGGGGGGGGGGGGGGGGGTTCTATGACTCTCTATTAGAGCCTGACCGATTTTTAAGGCCGATACCGATACAGATATTTGGTTATTTAAAAAACGATATGCCGATATATCAGCCAACATAATAAAAAAATAAATAAATACAAAAACGTGTTACAAAACAAAAACAGATTCCCCTAACATTGGTTATTTGTAGTTATTTATGAGTTCTCACTTAAATAATATTTGTTTTATTATCAGAACAGAGGAAACTCAAAATATATTAAAGTTCTGATAAATAAAATGTATAAAAATAAAAACTTAAAGTCCTTTGACCAAAAGAAAAAAATCAGTGTTGCCAACAGGGACGTTGTAGAGCGCCCTCTGGTGGACAGACTATGCAACGCCAACGCTCATAACATGGTTGACAATCGGATTTTATTTTTTAGATAGTCGTTTATCAAAATCATTTATTCGTCGTTGTGGATAAAAAAAAAAGAAAATAAATAAAATCGGCTATTATAAATGCTGATGCCGATATATCGTGACATGCCTAACATCGGCGGTATATCGGTCGGGCTCTGTTCTCTGTGGAGGGGTCTGCTGGGGCAGACTGGAAAAGACTGGACAGGCTGATGAAGAAGGCCAGCTCTGTTCTTGGTTGCCGTGGAGATGGGGGGAGACAGGGGGATAGATGATCATCCATGATGGACTCCCCCCCCCCCCCCCCATGCAGGACACTCTGTCAGCCCTGAACAGCTCCTTCACAGTCAGCCCTGCTCCCATAGACCACATGGACAGAACACACACCCCAGGACTGATAAAAGGTGCAAGAAAACATGTGATTGTGCAATACTGTAAATACATTTGACTATTTGAGTATTTATTCTCTTTGATAATATTTAGCATTGTGTGCTAATCTGTGTCTTCTACTTTTCCTCTCATCCGCTGCTGCTGCAACAGTGTGCACGTCCCCACTGTGGGACAATAAAGGATTTTGAATCTTGAATTTAGGGGGGGAAAATGTCTGACATTGGCCCCTCCTAGTGGTGATATGAAGGGATAGAACTGTAAATATACCCTCCGTCCCTGCAGGTAATGAGAAGCTCTTGAAGGAGCTAAGCGTCCGGCACAGAGCCAAGTTTTCAGAGACAGACAGCCGAGGTTGGACCCCTCTGCACGAAGCAGCAGCTCAGAGCAACCAAAACATCCTGGAGCTCACACTCAACGGTTTTTATCCACTTTACTGACTCCGTTTTCACAACAACATGACCCCCCCCCCCATTAATGAAACAGAGGTTTTATCAGATTAAACTCATCCCGTTCTCCAGTTTCAGGCTCAGACTCTGTGCAGAGTCGTACTCTTCGTGGTCAGACCCCTCTCTTCCTGGCAGTAGAAGGAGGTCTGATAGAAAACGCCTCCTTCCTCCTCCAACGCGGAGCCCAGCCGGACAGCCAGGACCACGACCAGGACTCCCCGCTGCTTCTGGGTAAGCTGATGTCACTTCCTGCCGGAACGGAAACAAACGGCAGCGGTGGAAGGAAGCATTCAGATCCTTCATGTGTGACACCCACACACGTGTTACGTTGTTTTTTTTAATGTATAATCAGCATGTGCACACGAGCCATCGTTTTAAGCGAAATTATTATGCCAATTATTTTTCAGTCAGTCAGCTGGTACGATGCTTTGAGTGAAGCCGGAAGATCTCTCCAGCTGTCAGGTTGTGACATCCTTTCTTCATCCTCCAAACAAGTCTCCTTCTCTTATTGTCAGACCAGGGATGGGGCTAGAAGGGGGGCATGGGTTGGCACCCCCCCCCCCACATCTGGCCTCCTGGACTCCTCTTACATCATGTTTTTTTTTAAATACAAATTGACACATAAATGTAACCCACAACCCAAAATAATTCATTATAATAATTCCTCTTAAAATGATGGCTGGTATGTACATGCTGATTGTACATTAAAAGAAAAAAACATTTAACACAAATGTGACCACACATATGTTGGTGTCACAAAGAGCAATAAGGCAAGGCAAGGCAGCTTTATCTGTAGAGCACATTTCAGCAACAGGGCAATTCAAAGTGCTTTACACGAAATCAGTTAAACAGATAAAACACAAGTACAAACAGTTAAAAATTATAAGCAATTAAAACACATGAATAGACAGTTAAAAACAAAATAGACACATAAAACACAAGAATAAAAGTTACAGTGCAGCATAAGAAATTTAATCGTTTCAAAACACATCTACTGTTCCCCGCCTGGGGAAATTATGTCACTCAGTTCTGTCCCTGACAGAAGGAAAATATCAATGATATTTTTACTTTTAGCTTTTACCTGGCCCCTGGCAG